>NC_030432.2:22380894-22500894 GCF_001660625.3 Ictalurus punctatus
ATCACCGTCTTGATGTAGAAATGAAGCAAGGGGGAAATCCCACTGCACCGCTATCTGCAAATCTTGATTTGAATATTGATACGCAAGTCATTGAGGGTGGATTTTTAGTTATTTTCTCTTGAAGACTCGGAGTTGCTACTTTATTAACTGCACCTACATTGTAGCTACACTCATTAGCAGGTACACTACTGCTGGTGTATAGTTACTGACTGGAGATGATTTAGTGCTATGTATTTGTTTACCTGCTCCTGTGTCCCAAACATTAATGGAGATGGACCACCATACAACCACCACACACACCATACAAACACCATATCAGTGACTAGGGGAAAAGGTTCAATCTGGAAGCGTTATGGTTTCGTTCATTGAGGAAACCCTTAAAGATTCCATGTAGAACCTTGCAATAGTACATTTTCCTATAAGACTTGCAAAAAGCTTCCAGAAAGACAGTGATCCTACATTGAAATTCAAACAAAAATGGTTAAATGACCACAGAATCAAGCTTTTGACATGTTCATCCCAATCGCTGGACCTCAACCTAAGTGGTGTGAGCTGAAGGAGAGTGCACAAGAGATGTCCCTGGAGGATGTGGAGAGATTTCATATTGAGGCGTGGTCTCAGATTGCTTGCACTGTATCATGCATTACAGAAGACTAACTGCTCGTATGTTTGTAAAGGGAGGAGGCACAAAGTACTAAATGCACAGATAATAACTGTGACGTGTTTTTGTTAAAAATATATATATTCTTTGATTTTTTAAATTTTTTATTTTTTTAATGTCTTCGAAACAAATTTAGTTAAAGCAAACGTTTCGGGCAAAACAACACCGAATGGACATCGTGAATGTTCTGCAACCCCAAGGCTTGGTATTTTCTCACATTTTCAGTGTGATATTAAGCTAATTAAGCACTCATTTATACCAAAGTTGGCAATAATTCAGAAGCTGACCGTGTATATTGTGTGTGTGTATATATATATATATATATATATATATATATATATGTATATATATATGTATATATATATATATATATATATATATATATATATATATATATATATATGTATATGTATATATATATATATGTATATATATGTATATGTATATATATATATATATATGTATATATATATATATGTATATGTATATATATATATATATATATATATATGTATATATATATATATATATATATATATAGATAGATAGATAGATATAGATATATAGATATATAGAGATAGATAGATAGATATAATAAAAATGGTCAGTAATGGTAGCTACAAGGTATTGTCATTCAGGATTTAGCCATAGTGATGTACCTTGACCATTAAGTTTCATATAACCGATCCCTCCAGGATCTTGTGATTTTGCGATTGCAGAAACGAACGCAAAATCAATCAAACTAATCAGTATTCAGAGGAGCTGGCAATGTTTCAAAATGACTGCAGATTTTCCGCAGATTTGGGCCAAGTCACATCATGCGACGTCATCACGATGCACATTCAGCCAAAGCCCTCTTCGATTCACGTGCGTGATGCTAAAAGGCCTCATTTACCAACATACATCACTGCGAAAGACAATTTCATGCAACTGCTACTTCGCCAATTCAAGTAGATTTCCGCTAGAAAGAACGAAAAAACTCCGCAGCAAAACCAAGCATCTTTGGCCGCAACAATCAGAGAACTGTACGGACTGTGTAATGATGCTGTAATTGGTTAAATGCAGATTACACATGGTGACGTAGTGTAGCTCCAAACTGGCTTTTAGGACAGTGTCTTTACAGCTCTATCTTCTTATGAAGGGTTAAACGGTGTCTGGATTGTGTTGAGTGTGTATTATTGTGAAAGGCATGTACAGCCTTTGACCGGATAGATCTCCATGTGACCTTTTGCTCAGAGAGGCGTAGGATCATTATTCTCTTCACAAAATCCAACCTTTCTGTTTTTTTTTTTTTTGTTGGGGGGTTTGGATTGGATGGATGGATATTGACGTTTAGTCATGAAGACAAGAAAAGCCTGACGTTGCCAAGTCCTGCTTTCTCTGTACATACCAGATGCCTTTTAACTCTTATTACACCTGTTGGATTCTGGATTCTGATTGGTCAGTATTCACCGAGTAGTTTCCTATAACAGCGGCTCGTACGGTGGCACGGCTGCGAATCGCAGGTTTATATTAACGCGCTTGTTGGTTACTATACTAACAACCTACGCAGGGACGTAGAAGTTTTCTGTGAGGTGTGAACTTTTTATTTCGTATTTTTTGGAAGGAGTCTCCAGTGTCAGCGCAGGAAAGTCTTCAGGAGTCAAAGGAGGTCGATTTCCAAATTAACTAAAGGAATGGAATAGATAATTGCAGATTTAATATTGAGCTAAATAAGCTTAATCAGCCCTCGTCTTTTCCGCCTATAAAAATAATCGGTGTTCTCGGTGTTCATCGTGAAGGAAACTGCGATTCTTTATTATCTGTGTGGAATCTGTTATTACTGTCAGTCCTGTGAGTGTCCATATTTGCCCACTGTTAAAGAACACACACACACACACACACCACTAGTTACATGCTTGTCCATTTGTATCAAAGTTCGCCCTCATATCATCATTAGACTGAAAAACGTAGGGGACGGTGGTTTTTTTTGGTGCTTTGTACAATTGACCGTCTCAGATGATTGGATCAGGATGGATTTTCTTCACGAATTGGCTAAAATTCCCCAGAGGTACAACATCTTACAGTAGTGTTGGAGTTTAAAGCTCTGAGCACAGGAAAAAAAAAAAAAAAAAAATACAATTAACTTGCTGTATTTCAATATCTTTATTTAACTGTTTATTTAGTTTTTTACATTTTATTTCTGTTAGATCTGCAAAAAATGTAACAGTCAAATATCCAGAGGTATTACTTGTCAAATTTGATCAATTGTCTTAACTCGTAATTGGGAGGGGCTTTAACAGATATCATTTTCTTCTGCGACGTGCGAGCGCATTAAAATGTGTCCGGTCACAAAACTCGCCTGTTTATCGGAGGCTGAAAAACTGCTTCACGTTGCTAATATTGAACATTTCTTGTTTTTCCTGGAAGGTCACATGACGACGCTGAGCTTGGGAAGGCTGTGAGGAGACTTTACGGTCAATAGGAATCGAATGTCACAGCCGTAACGATGAAGAATCTCAAAACCAACCAAATTAGGATTTTTTTTTTTTTTTGTGTAGTAAATTTCAGAAACATTGAGGTGACTAGATGAACGAAGGGTCCTAAATATATATTCTTTAATTTAACGAATTAAGAAAACAGTAAACATTAGTACTATTTCCCCGTCCTTGAAACCTTTACGAGGTGTATTTTGGACCAGTGTGTTCCATGTCTCCTGCTGAGTAGAAGCTGGTCCAGATGGCTACCTGTCGTCTTGCTCCTTCTGACAGATGGCCCTGCTTTGCTGTTTGCTCAGGAAGCTCTGAAAGTACCAGAAAGAGTTAACGATTTAATTGTTATTCTCGTCCAGAATGTTTCTCCAGTGTCTGCATGCCACACATAACTTCCTCAGCTTCAGGCTTTCCAGGCAGTCGTATCGGCACTCATCATATGCTTAAGAGCTGAGCCTGAATTACGAGCTCTTTCCCAGGCAGCCAGGTTTCTCCCGCTGCCCATTGTTCTGAGGCTTTTTCACACCGACACCCAGACGAGGCAGTGAGTTCACTTTGGGTTCAGGTTGTGAGCTGGCTGCAGATGTAAGAGTTAGTGCAGTGGTCTGTCATTTGAGGAGAAGCAGCCAAGTACAGATACGTATGCATGTTCTAGCACAATTATTGCGGAAGTGAAATCCGAATTCTCAGCTGAAACCGAAATTCGGCGAACAATGGATAAGAAACCAAAAGCCAAGCTCTTGTTTATACCTTGCATAAATTCACCTTATGTATTTGAAAATTATTCATACCACCGTAATGTTAAATTCTGATTGATTGAAGGTGTTTTTTTTTTTTTGTTTGTTTGTTTTTTTGTTTTTTTTTAATTTTCTAGAACAGCAGCTCTGATGAGCAGTGCAGCCGGTTTATATGAATGTACTAACAGTGTGTAACTGCTGATATGAAAAAGTTTTCAACTAGGATGCGTTTATTTACCATTTTTTTGGAAGGAGTCTCCAGCGTCAGTGCTTTGTAACAGTCGGAGGTAAAGCTGTAACGTTATGTTTTCCAACCATATGAAAGTCTTGAAGACGGGAAAGCTTTACGTTTTGTGCTTTCTCAGTACCAAGCTGCAATTTTCTGTCAAAAGAACCAAAAAAAGAGATGCTGGTGAGGGAATGACAGTTTACAGCTGCTCTAACATAATGGATAACAGGAAATAACTCGTCTCATGAATGTTCCACAACATGAAATGTAACTATAAATATATATAAGTACGACATGACATTCTTTAATAAATAAATTGGAGGAATAACATACTGCAGGAAGCACTGTTAAGGGAAAATAATCAACTTTATTTGATTTTTGACTTACCCAGCATGCCCTGTCCTGATTTATTCCTTACTGATTAATAATTGGGAAACTTCAAGGTAACGATGAAACAATCTATTACCGATGTCAGTGTTTTCAATAGGACACTACTCAACAAAACTGACAATTTAAACAAACAACATAAATAAATTAGAAAGCAACGATATGTGGTTTGCGTATTTAGCATGATGCTGTGCTTTTAAGTGGTGTATCAAACCTGTAGTGCATTAGTGTTTCGTGTGAAACATGTATATAGAAATGTTTAGCATTTTTGGCTACAGTTTTTCAGCAGGGTTTTGGATGCGTGACTCTCGCTTCTTCTCTCGTTCCCTGCTGCTTTTAATTATCACCAAAGAAGAGCTAAACTTTCCACCCAGTGCTCAGACACAGCCCTACTCATCTCCACTGTGTCTCCCTGGCATCTTAAATCACACACTGCCGTCCCCACTGTACAGAGGGTGGACACGTCTCCAGCAGTGTGTCAGCCCCTTGTAATTATACTGAAGATCGTTCAGCATCGCTCTGTGCTAAATCCACACGGTGTCTTTGAAAGACGGCAATCCTTTCTTGGTTGGAAAGCAGCTGCTGATTTTACAGTACTGTGCAAAAGTTTTAGGCACCCTATTTTTTTTTTCTTTCTTTTAATACAAATTTAGTTTTAGAATTTTTTTTATTCTACATTATCGAGTCGGTACAGAAAACACTTCAGATTCCCAAACGTTAGTTTTCCAGCACAAAATGAAATTTTACAGAAAACATGTTTGTATGTCATTAAAGAAAGCAGCGTATCATGTAAGAGACCACTTTTAAGACAAAAATAAATAAATAAATAAAAAAAACACATTGAAGGGTTCTGGGGTTTTGCTGAAAAAATAAGAAGCGAGTGCGACAGTCAAAGTTTCCAGAAGAACCGTGTCTGGCTCTGCAAGATGCTCAATAACACTTACAGCTCGTTTCCTTATAAAACTGCACGCATTGTACCGTACACTATTTTCATTTAAATTTTTTGTCACACCAAATATTGACTTTTTTTCATTTACTAATGTTTACTGCTCTCTACAGTATTTTTTTAAATGTAGAAACATTTAATTTCATTATTTTGAAGGCATCTTTGCTCTACTGCATTTCTTTGCATGTGCCCAAAAACTTTTTCACAGTACTTTTATATCTTATTTTAACTGAATACAGTTCAGCATGGAAAAACTTTTATATATAATGTAATGTAATGTAATATAATATAATATAATATAATATAATATAATATGAGCTTCAGGTAAAACAGATACACAAAATAAGAAATATTGTGCATCGAGAGATTCACGTTTACATTGTGCATTCAGAATTAGATATATTATGAATTGTATTAGACAGACCAAATATTGTGACTATCTCTCCATATTAGAATATATTACATTTACATTTATGGTATTTGGCAGACACCCTTATCCATTTATCTCATTTATACATCTGAGCAATTGAGGGTTAAGGGCCTTGCTCAAGGGCCCAACAGCCCAACAGTGGTAGCTTGGCAATGCTGGGGCTTGAACCCCTGACCTTCTGATTATTAACTCAGAGCCTTCAACCACTAAGGCACCACTGCCCATATTAAAACAAATCAGTCAGCTTTTGGTTCTAGTTAGAAAACACTGGACTGTGATTGGTGTACTCTTGGTTCTGATTGGAAAACCTTGGATTTTGTTTAGAAAGCCTCAGGTTCTCATTGTGCAACCTTTTGGGGCTGATTGGTGAACCATTGTGTTCTGATTGGTGAACCCTGGATTGTGATTGGTCATTCCATAGTTCCAGTAAGTGAACCCTTGGCTCGAATTAGAAAACCTTGAGTTCTGATACAAAAATCTTGGAATCTGATTGGTGAGCCTGGATTGTGAATGGTGAGCCCTTGGATTCCCATTAGTGAAGCCTTGGTTCTGACTGGAAAACTTTGGTCATCTGATTGAGGAGCACTTGATCATGATATGTTAAACTTGCCTTCTGGCTGCTAAACCATTGGTTTTGTTTAGCAAACCTTTCTTTCAATTAGTGAAGCCTTGGTTCACGTCACAGAACTCTTGGTTCCTATACACTCCTTGAGGATTGCTCAGGACTGGTCCGACAATTCTAATTGGCTAAACCTTTATAATTTCTTGTATTTCATAAACACTATAAAAAGCTGGATGTGAGGAAAATCATGATTTGGCATCAGAGCTGGTTGACCTTCCTCTGACATAAGGTGATTTTTTTTTTTTTCCACATTCTTGAAGAAAAAGCCTATATTTAAACTCGGATCTATTCGACCAGCTAAGACTGATCAATCTCCCCATGGTCTGGCTCCAGATGCTCGGTGTTCTAACATGTTGCTGACTCCTGCACTTTTCCCCTGCTCTTGCCGACCTAAACTCGTCTTTAACAAGAAGATGAAAGATGAGAGACAGGAGATGCAAGATGGAGAACTGAGAATTTGACATCATGACAGTTGTTTTCTTGTGATTTTTCGGCATTATTCATCAAAGAGAGTGAAAACACATAAAGGTACTCTTAATTTTTCTTCAGTTGGCGTTATTTCATTATACTCATGCACTCTCTTGTCTAGCTCTTTTGATATCTGCTTATTTATCACTAAACAAAAGCTTGCTTTGTTCCCATTAGCCATGCTGTGAGACATAATGAAAGCATCTCTTTTCTCCTTTAATGCCCTATTGAGGTAGAAGAGTAAGCTCTGAACCTGGATTGAGGTTCTAATGAAAGCAATGCAAATGACCTCCATCTGCACTCGTATCATCACACATGATGTCTCATTGTCGGTTATAATAACGTGATTATCCTAATATTACTTAAGGCTGAAGTCAATAACATATCTAGCACGACTGTTTTCCCACCTTTTGTAGAACTCTCTTCAAAACAACACCGAGTTTCTCTAGAAGTAGGTGTTGAAAACATGTTTCCTAAATCCGGAGCAAAAGTAAAAACTGCTGAAAAGCTGTACGAGCAAGAAATTCAACCATCGCATGGAAGTAGTAATTCTATGCGTAAGAGACGGTAAAGTTCTATAGAAACTCTGCAGTAAGTCACCAGCAGTTCAAAACTTGATGCAAAATACAGTTCGTTGCAAATACAATTAGTCGACAGTTAGTTAAAGACCAAACCACTGCAGGCTAAACTACACTGTACTTATGGACTGATCATATGTGTAGCGAGTCCCCAGTCCAGGCTTTAGCAAATATTACAAAGAGAACCTGTAGAGATGTGCTCAAAATATAATTGCATGTTCATATTCATTATGTATTTGTCATATATCAAGGAGGTAACTCTGGACTTCATTTCCCAGCAGCCACTGCACCATACTACATCATTGTCACATGATCACCTACACCTGTACCACGTTTCTGTTTAACGAGCACGTGTGTGTGTGTGTATATATATATATATAGATATATATATATATAGCCACTGTTTGTACTGCTTCCTCGTTTTACGTATTGTCTATCTTGACCTGTGTCCCTGTGCCACGTTTTGTTTCATAGTTTTTGTTTAGCCTTAGCCGCAGAATTTTGCCGAGTTGTCTTAGTGTCTTTGTTTTGTTGTTTGTCTATTAAACTGTTTGAAGATCTGCGCTTGCTTCCGTATCCAACTTTGTAACATGACATATCTATATAGATATCTATATCTATCTATCTATCTATCTATATATATATATATATATATATATATATATATATATATATATATATATATATATATATATAATATGACTGGTGCTAATATTTTTGCTGACTTCCTTATTGTATAAACTTTAAATCAGTCTATGGCACTTGGGCTCACTTTAAACGTCGGTTTTTGTGAAAAGCTGTAAAGTGGAAACTTTTCCGTAAACTCCCACATAACCTGTGCACCCTGTGGAACTGTTTGTTCAACAAAGACTCTGTAATCTCTCTGGAATTTTCACTTGAAGGACAATTACGAAGAACTCTCCACAGAGAAGGTTCATGCTCTTTGATTTGGTGCCAGATTCAGAGATGCAGATGATAAGTTCTCGGACAGTCTCGTCTTTGCACACTTCCAGACTCGGCGTTTATTCATGTCTTCAAACACATTCGGAAATTACGGAGATTAGCACTTCACATCATGGAAGTGTTTTTAGTGGTTCTGCCCACCAAAACTAACATGTGCTCTTAAGTTCTAAGGAAGTGCATGATGTAGTACTTTCACTTCTCTCTTAGTTGTCCTATTGAACCATTGTTACATAAAACCATTGTGGCATGGAGTGAGTGAATGTCTTATCAAGAATTGGAACTGGATTTGTGTGAAAATATGACACCTTTATATACAGAACGTTCTTCCGCATCAGGTCAGCGGCAGGAGTGATGCAGTCGCTGTACCGGTCTGTGGTGGTGAAACGGGAGCTCAGTTGCCGACAAAACACTCTGTTTGCCAGTCAATCCTTGTCTTTCTTCACGTATCCGAGTGACTGAAATAATAAGGTTGCAAGTGAAGTGGTGGAAATGAGGTCCTTCTACAGGGATACGGCACTTGTTTTTCATGACAGGATGAGGAGCTTGGCAATATGAGAAAGCATCAGGATAGAGCTGCTGCTCTGAATCGAGAGGAGCCAGTTAAGGTTATTTGGGCACATTAAAAAGATACCCCATGGTTGGTAGCTTTATGAGGCATGTCCCACTGCACGGAGAACCTGGGGCAAACTCGGGCCCGTCTAGAGAGATTAAATCAACATTATGGCTTGGGAGAGTCTGGAATCTGTGCTGGGGAAGGAGACATCTGGGTTGACCTTCTCAGCCTGGTGCCAGTGCGAGCTCCACCAGGAAAAATCTGCCACTAATTGGAATCTTGGAGTGGAACAAAGACTCCGTGAAGTCAAATTGTATAAGAAAAGAGCTTACTGGACAAACAAAACCTATGTACAAATTTGTCCAAAATGACACCCCCCCCCCAACACACACACACACATGAACACACTTCCTCTGCAAAACACCAGCTCTTACCAGCGCGACCATTCTCAAACCCCATGCTTGGTTTATTCAGGTGTAAAAACAGGGCAAGCCTACAATACATGTTCAAAATGACTGTTGTTATTGAGAGGGGTAGTTTTCGAAATTGTAGACTGCGCTCAGACACTCTATAACGTGAACTAGCACCCACACCCTCTCTGACAGGGAGTATTTTAGTTTGGGTGTTGCACAAAGCGGTGTTGAGCAAACAGATGGTCACTTGAATATTCCTGGATGTCATGGGGAATGCGAGTGGGAGGCGGCTGAGTCAGCGCTGGAGGTCTTTCAATAAAAAGAGACTCGAGAACAAACAACCTGTTAATGAAATTCATCTGCGTGTGACCCGGTGCTTTGCTAGTATGTCATCTGCACAGTCATTATCCTGAAAACAACAGTCATTACCTTGATTTGATTGGTTCAGTCGAGTATCGTGAATAGTCATATGTCTTTACTTCGTAGCTAGCACTTCACTTGGCTTTGTTTTTCCCCACATATCTCAAGCCAAGCAAGAGTGTGTTTCTCTTTCCCCTGACAGTAATAACCTAAAACATTACCAACTGTTCGAAGTTTGACATCTCATTGCCAAATCAAAAAGTATTCGAAGCCTTCTCTCTGTGTCACGCTATTGATGACCTTCAAGAAGGGTCTCATTTTATGCAATAGTCCCTCGTCTGAGAGAGCCGACATGTGTGTGGTTGCGACACGGCTAGCTGTAAATCCTGTCCCTTTGTTCATAAACACACTTCCCATACCGACAGTGGTCCAAAGAAAGATTGTGTCATGTGTTTTTTTTTTTTTTTTTTTTTTTTTTTTTTTTTTTTTTTTTTTATTGTATCCTCATGCCATGCTGGTAGGTTCATGTGTATCTATGGGAACATGTGAAAGCAAAGCAGAGACGTGAGAAGGAATTTCAAGAATGTTTAACTGCACGTTCAAGGGCAACTGCTGGAAAAAAAAAAAAGAGAGAGGATTTAAAAAAAAAAAAAAGCCTTATACTGTACGTGCTTA
Source organism: Ictalurus punctatus (assembly GCF_001660625.3). Taxonomy (NCBI): domain Eukaryota; kingdom Metazoa; phylum Chordata; class Actinopteri; order Siluriformes; family Ictaluridae; genus Ictalurus; species Ictalurus punctatus. Next base: position 22,391,388 of record NC_030432.2, read on the forward strand.
TTTCAAGATTTATTGTAAGAAGTTTAAATATTATATAAGGTGTATAGTTCTCTCTCTCTCTCTCTCTCTCTCTCTCTCTCTCTATATATATATATATATATATATATATATATATATATATATATATATAACGTATTATACCACAGAGCTGTTGAATTCTTGATTCTGACTGGTCTGGAGGTCAGGATTCATTTTCTATAACAGCAGCTTTTCTATAATAGCAGGTTTATTTGAATGTGCTCGTTATAATACGTTATCGTTTATACGTATAGTAACGGCTTACACGTGGACTCGTATGGGTCGACGCCCCACGTAATCTAATATTAATAATATACGGATTAAAAGCGTGCTGTTATTTAACAGAGGGGAAAAAAAAAGATTGAATCATTTGTATAGTGTGGATTTTCTGTAAGGAGACGTTTAGTTATTATTTACGGAAGGAGTCTCCAGTGTCAACACTTTGTAACAGAAGGTTTTCCAACACAGGAACAACTTCAGCACTTTCCGCTTTCACGCTAACATGACGAACAACATTATTTTGTCATTATTGACTTGCGCAAATGAGAGGGTGGTGAGGGAGTGGAGGTTTTAAGCTGCTGTAATGTAAGTGATAACAGAAACTTGTTTTACAGATGTTCCACAACATTCCAGGTAGCTATAAATAGTTAAAATAGTTCATGTTGTGCTTTTTTTTTTCCCCCCGCCACATCGAGCTGGTAAGAGTAACTCCGCTTCATCAGAACAATAATCGTTGATTACTTTCCTTTAACAGCACAACACCAAGTATTTTATTCCTTGCATAACCTTCACGATCAGATTTTTAGTTTTGAGGCATGTTGTCCATGACCTGAGAAAAGTCTCACGGTTAAGATAAGGGATTTGAGGTGAAGATTGTGGTCCTGGTTTTCACCTGGAGCTTCTTGCTTGGTGTCTTTTTCATGTCTAGCTACATAGAAAATGCTGTGTTTTCACTTCAGTGAACTGCAGTCCAATGTGCTGAAACATTTCCCCCAAAATCAGACTGTTATTCTGTCCTTTCATTTTTTTTTCTACGGCTGGTAGGAAATGAGGCAGCAGAAAAGGCGAGTGTTCATTCAGACACCCTGCTCACGTGCGTCAATCCTCACTGGAGTATGAGAAGGGTCAACAAGATGGTTACCAAGTAGAGAGTCCAACCTGGGGCTCATTTAGATAAAGAGATTTTAATTTTTATCAGTTGGCTTTGGCTTCCTGAGGCCTTTTTCGACTCCTTAACAGGTACAGTCAGAAAACTTGAAGAACATCCAGATTGTCAAGTAAATTGAATTGTTAGTCATGCCATCTACATGCAAATGCAATGGGAGGAAATATTGTAGCTGGCTGGTTCAGAGGCAAGAAGGAAATCTGAAACCATATCTGGAACCAAAGGACACTGAAAGGGTTACGCAATGGCAGGCAAATGTACCATCATACTTTGCTCCAATTGGTAGTTACCCTATCACATCTTAGTGGTGGATAAATTATAAATGTATTAGGTAGCTCACCAGGCAAGTACAATATCCAATATGTTACCCAGTTCCATGTTTTGGTTGCCTGGAATTTGACAAAGCTGGTAGCTAACGTAATGTAATAACGTATGGCGATCTAGTTTGCTTTTAAGTGCCTTGGGGAAATGGACAATCGTATGATTTATAATCTCCTTCTAACAACGTTCCTAACGTAACGCATCACATTTCCACCCTCACGTTGTTCTAAATCAACCATGCATCAAGATTTCTATCTAGGCTTCTATAAATCGAACTCGATCACTACTGTGTGAATTTTCCGAGGAATACACTTTCGCCAGCAGTGTACAGTAATATACTGTTTAACATTGTTGTAATGTTGTAGTAAAATAGCGTCTCTTGTTTTCACTTTGTCAAGATTGTGTACACGGAGACGATAATTGCTTCTCATCACAAGATCCTATCAGCAGGAGCTAATCCGTATCGCTATCACTGTTTAACCCCCCTGTATGAGCATCGGTGCAGACTGGGTAGGAATACAAAGACAGATATTGTGCCTTGTATAGAGGTAGTCTAATCATTATCTCGTTTGGATCTTGAAGCACGTGTGTTATAGTTTATGGCGTTATTAACATGTGATGACTGACTGTTCTACCAAAAATGGAAGGTACTGTGTATATACCGGAAGGTAATTGAGCCAGTGTGATCACTAATTCTGACATGTAGTCATACAAATGGTGTTTGAAATCCTGTACCCAAACACACATACCTCATATCCCTTTAAATTAACTCAGATCCTTATACTTATATACGATTTACGTCATATTGTTATGAAAATTCCAAAATATTATATGGAAGACCCCCAGACCAGGAATAGAAACAGGAAATACTTAATTATTCATCAGGAGTCCAGTAAGGATCAGTTCCACAGTATCAGAAACTATCCATTTGGAAATGTTGAAGGACATTATCATTTATTATTATTTAAGGACACCTGAGTTTCACGCCACCTATTTTTTTCCCACATTTTAGACTTCTGAACTTTTTATATACCAGTCTCTTGTTGGCATTTGAGACGTACTTTTTCTTCAAATTGAATTAGCTGCTGCCGTCCTGTCTGACCTTCAGTATGATGGAGATGCATTGATGGATTGCTGGCCTGGTGTAACCCTGCATGAAGATCTGTAGCCTATGTGGTTTTTAATTCACTGCCATGACACACTAGTACAACGATCTATAGCCTTTCCCAGGAATAATTACCTTTGTTGGAAGTTGGGCTGGTCAGTCGTCCTTTTCTATTAATGAAAACTGTCTACATTGGCGTACACATTGTCTGGATATGGCCAAATTAAGATAAGATTAACTTTATAGATCCCGAAGGAGATTCTCAAACTTCTATTAGCACATTCGGGTCGGAACTAGGTGTGGTTTTCGGCTTGCATTCAGAGCTGCAAAGTTAGCTAAAGTATGCCTTCTAGCTAACATTAACATTAAAGTTATGAGCATTTATTAATATGACAAAGCCTCACAGAAATGAGGTAAAGTTGCTCATATTAGCTAGCTGGTTAGCTTTAGCAGTGTAGATTCATCAATATAGCTTAAAACTCCTTTTCATAATCCTGCCAGGTTAGCTCATTTTAGCTAGCTAGCTAAAATGAGTAGGGATAATAGAACCCTCATAGAATTTGTGGTTTTAATGGTCATAATGGGAATTGTATTGGTTTATAATGGAAATTGTAATGGTCCCTGTGGGACTCTATTGGTAATGTTATGTCTAGTGGACACCATTAAGGACCAGTAATAGTAATGGTTTTAATGGTTAGCTGATGGTTTGTAATGGTATTTGTAGCAGAAACCATTAGTATTTCTCTGATGGTTTCTATTGTTGTGGTTTTTCCAGCAGGGTAATGTTCGCAGTAAAGATTATGTATATTTATGAACTAAATATGACCTACAATTCCTGTCAGAAATCCTGCCAGGTTAGCTCATGTTTGTTAATCGGTTAACTTTAGCAGATAAGATTATGAATTTAAAAAAAAAAAAAATTATAATAATAAAATCTAAATAGTACCTAACATTCTCTCAGAAATGCTGTTAGGTTAACTCATGTTAGTCAGCTAGCTAAAATAAGCAGGGACAATAATGAACATTTAAAATTCTCTCAGAAATCCTCTCAGGTTAGCTAGCTAGCATGAGCTAATAAGACAAGGATATCTGATCGCATTTATATGTCATATAAATGTAGCTAGCTAGCTAATATAAGCACAAAATCAGCTGCTTTGGGAGAGGTTGAAACTGGTCTTGAATGTTCAAACGTTGTCTCAATCATGGCATGTAGTCGAGTCTGAGCTAAACAGTACCAACTCTAATTACCGGAGATAAAGTTTCCTGTGGTGCAATGCAAATGCCAGACTGCTGGTGGTCTCTGTTCTCTCTGATGGGCTTGATAGCCATTTGGGGTCCACTCGTGAACCGCTACATTAAGCAGCTATGCAGCAGTAGCACTAACAGATAAGAGCGAGTAGCTTTTATGTCCTCTTGCTGCTCTTTGGAGAATCCATTAAGCAATAATAGCTATAATGCTATGTTTGTACAACCAGAATTAACATTTAGCTTCCGGATTTACATGTGCATTAGCTTTAAAATAACCCACCGTCCTTTTTACAGCAGAGTACATAATGCTTTTGAGGATAAAAAAAACAAAAAGGCAAAAAACCCTTTACTCTAGGCTTTGGATATATTTTATTCGTAGCTTTATCTAAGTAAAATTTGTGATTTAGAATTTGAATGTTTGGAAGCGTTTGAATGAAAATTATTCAGATCTGTTATAGGTTTCTTATGTTGTCTCATGAGCAGGGGAAGTTTTTCTTTCTCGCAGGTATCTATATATATTTCTGTATGTGTGATATTCCAAAAGTGCTAAAATGGCATTATTTTAAAAGTGTGGTTGGCAATTTTGTCAACAGCTCCTTTCTTTTGTGTTTCCTCTAAAGCCACACCCACAAAACACCTGAATGCTAATTTAAGAGCTTGAGTTTTCTGAATCTACAGGCAAAATGATTGACGTGTATGTAGAGCTGCTTCTTTGTTCTGATTGGTTAGTTATTAGTGGTCCACGAGGCCTTCTTCTCATTTTGCTGTTATTTATTGCAATGAAAACGCACCATACAAGGTGATTAAACAAAACCCATCTATTTTCTATACCGCTTATGCGACTGGGAACCTGGAGCCTATATCTGGGAGCATGTGGCACGAGGCGGGGTACACCTTGGACTGGGTGGTACACCCTGGACGGGGTGCCAATCCATCGCAGGGCACACTCACACACCCATTTATACGCTACGGACACTTTGGACATGCCAGTCAGCCTACCATGCATGTCTTTGGACTAGGGGAGGAAACTGGAGTACCCGGAGGAAACCCCCGCAGCACGGGGAGAACATGCAAACTCTGTACACACAGTGCAGCGGCAGGAATCGCACACCGACCCTGGAGGTGTGAGGCGAACGTGCTAACCACTAAGGTGATAATTGTACTGATGCTTGCACGCCAGCACCACCTAGAGGTAGTCTGGTAAACTGACGTGTCGGTTGTTTTTCTGTGGCAAAACTTTTAGTTTTATTAATGGCCCGAAACGATACAGGCAGTGCCTATTATAACGTAAATACTGCTTGGATAATGGGAAATTTATATTACAAAATAAAGTGCTGTTGCAGAGGGAAACTTTATCAGTGCACTGATGTTAAAAAAAAAACAGTGACTGACCGCACCTTTAACTAGACGTGTAACAGACCAGATTTAGTGCCATGGAGCAGTTCCTTGATACTTTTGTCTTTCTCTTTTTGTCTTTCTCTTTCTCTCTACCTGTCTCTCTCTATGTCTCTTTGTCTCCTCCCACTGCCTCTCTGTCTATCTGTCTCTCCCCCCTTTCTGCTGCCTGTCTCTCTCTCTCTCTCTTTATCGCTTTCTTGTTTTCTCTTTTCTTTTTGACTCTCATACATCCATTAATACTCATACTGTCTCTCTCTCTCTCTCTCTCTCTCTCTCTCTCTCTCTCTCTCTCTCTGTAGGGTTCTGTGCTGTCAGTGGGATGGTAGAAGGGTGGAGTGGAGTCCAGGCTGAAGGAGCATGGTGAAACACCAACCCCTGCAGGTCTATGAGAGACAGCTGTGCTTGTCTTGTCTAACGGGGATCTACGGTTGCCGCTGGAAACGTTACCAGCGCTCACATGATGACACCACAAAGGTGAGACTCGCCTTCATTTTGCTCACTACAACAATGCATTGCTACTTACGATGGTTTCCTACTGTACAAACGTTTCATATTGTAGTATGTAGAAGACATTACATTATGGGATGTATATCACAATATATCAGAGGTTTTGCTAACAAATCACACAAAAAAATTATAAATAGTAGAGCCACATAGACATTTACAAAAAACTAAATATTTGAGAAGAAAATGGAGAAAAAAATATATATATACCGGTACAAATAGCTTTTAATATTCATTTGACTGCTTGTAACTCTAACAGTGGAGTCAGTCTGGGTTATAAAATGACCGACAATGCCTGAGAAAAGTGCAGCGTGAAAGCGCGATACGACCCCGAATATCAGTTTTCCAGGCACAGATTAAAGATTAAGCTTCGTCTTCCATGAAATCACGCGAATGTAAACCCGTGTTAGTCAATATTTTAAGAAATGTAAAACTAACATGTTATAATTTGTAATATTGTTAATATGTACAAGACTGAAATATGTAATCATAAATCTGAACCTTGAGCCATCTTTGGAAAGGGATTTGGGTCGCAGGATAGAACAGCTACCCAGGGAGAGTGAAAAGAGTACTAGACAGGCGTCAGTCAGAGACTTTATATAACCGTGCAGTTCAGAGTGTACATGTGTCTGTCCATGCTGGAGGTCATGCAGAGGGGTGGAGGACTGCACGTGCCCGCTTGAGTAATTTCTATATCCTGGCGATACATCTTGTTTTTGTTTTGTTTGACTTTTGGTAACGGTTTGTATCAAATATCTCGACGTCTAAAATTTACGAGCGGCTTCCTCACAATGAACCCGGGATATACGTATCAAATGTGTATACCAGATCCCAACGTCAATGATTATTTAAATACAGAGACGCCAACGCACACCGAGAAGCCCTATATTTACATTATGGTTATCTGGATATGCCCTTATCCAGAGTGACTTACATTTATCTCATTAAACAACTGAGCAGTTGAGCGTTAAGGGCCTTGCCCAATGTCACAACCTCTGAGCTACCACCACCCCGTATATCTATCAATATATATAAAAGCAAGCATGGATGTTGGTTTGTGAGGTGAAGAGGATGTAATTAATAATAAACACAGTGCACAGTAAATCAGCTCCACTTCACAGAATGAAAACCCTTTCAATTAACATAACTGGATTTATTTAGTGCTGTGGCACTTTATTATCCGTTCACGCACGTGCTCATGTTAAGCACTAGTATAGTTGGACTGAATAAAGGTCGGTCTGAAAAACAAACTACAGCAGTGAATACTGAGGATATAATCCACTTGTGTGTTTATTTACTCGCTAAGTGATTTTTATACCGATGTTCAAAACTGTACTAAACAAATGTTGATGAATCAAAGTGTGTTAGTAAGGTGTTGGGCCTCCGTGAACCTCCAGAAGAGCTTCAGTGAACTTTGGCATCGATTCTACACATCGTTGGAACTGTGTTGGATGAAGGGTTTCCCTCAATTGGTGGTTTGGCGATGATGATGGTGGTGATGATGTTGGTGGTGGCGGTGGTGATGGTGGTGGTGCTGGTGGTGATGATGGTGGTGGTGCTGGTGGTGCTGGTGGTGGCGTTGATGGTGGTGGTGGTGCTGGTGGTGGAGGAGAGTGCTGTCTGACACATCACTCCAAAATTTCACCTAAGTGTTCAGTGGAGTTGAGATCTAGCATATCATTTCCATCATCATCATGAAACCATTCAGGAATCATCCAGGAAGAGATCGGGTTGGAAACGATTCATTTTAGGATACGGCTGATCAGTCAGAAGTCAGAACTTCGGATTCATTTGTAGTGACTCTTCTCTATAACGGGACCGTGGCAGAAAAATAAATAAATGCCCCCGACAGCTGATGGGGTTTCCCTTTAAACCCCCCCCCCGTTCTAGCTAGCCGCGGAGTTCTTCGAGAATAGATGAGACGCCAAATAAATGTTCGACGTTATGTTCGGAGGACTGGAAATGCAAATGAACTACCAAGCAAACTTGGATAGGCAGAGCTGGCGTCAGAACTCGGTGACAAATACTACGCATAGCCATTTGATAGCAAAGCACTAAAAATGGAAGTATATTAGTTTTGCCTAAAACTCCAGATCTTAGGGCTGGATTGATGCAGCTTTGCAGATTAAAATGGGGGAAAAAAAAAAAAAAACACCAGTCCATCTGCTCATAATCTCTGTTTAGGAAGAAGAAAACAAATCTCCACTTTTTATAGCGTACAAGGTCTCGATGCCTTTCCGATTTTTTATTTCTATGTGTGTAAAATATTGCTTGTATTAAGTGCCATATTAACTTCCATGTTCACGCCAACTTAATTTTGTTTCATTTTGATCTTAAAAATCAAGTGTCTAATTAATTGCCTTTAATGCCAGAAGGTGTTTTTTTTGTCCACGTCGCAGCTTTCATGCAGTTAATTAGAGGATGCGCCGTTCTACTCGGCTCAGTTCCTGAATTATTTATAAGCGCTGAGAGGAGTTTTTCGAACCTGTGTGTAGACTGCCAACAAATAGCATTTTCATTTTCCTTATTTATATATAATGCAGTAGCAGAGGCCAAGAGTACAATATGCAGTACTTTTTTTTATTTTTGCAGAAGCCCTGTGTAAACACTGCAGGCTCATGTTTTCCTGTACAGTGTTTAGACCCAACACAAATCACACGGCCTCCCGCATTTCTTAATCATTTCTGGTCGTGGTTTTTCCACGTGTTGTTTGGGTAAACAGAATGACCCTCGCATCATTTCCATCCGCACACTTTTATCCCTCGACGGCGCTTAATTGAGTTGGCATGAAGTGTGAGCGAAGCTGAGCAGCTGGTCTGTAGGCTTGTGATACTGTTATATATTGAGTGTTGGCACACTTTTAATGTTTTTTTTTTGTTTTGTTTTTCTTCATAAACCCATATAGTAGGGAGTAGTAGGGCTGGACGACACGCAAGGACTTGGGAAAAGTTCTTGGGAAGTCAATTCTTTCTCGTGACTGTTGTGAATTGTTTGCACTGGAGACTCCTTCCATATAAATGAGAAATAGACATCACTTTACAGAAAGCTTATCATATCTGTGATTATACAGTACGTAACTTCCTTTCTCTCTGTCTCTGTCTCTCGATATGTTTATTATTCGCTTTAGATTATTTGGAGTGTCCGCCGTGTGAATGAGCTGTTGCTATAGAAACTATAACGTATTAGACCGAGCACATTAAATCTATACCTACGCTATTTTCCGAACTGCTATTAAAAGAAAATGAATCAACACCTTCTGACCAATGAGAATCGAGAATTCACCAGCGCTGTGGTGTAGGATATATTAATATTGCAGCATACAGTGAAACATACAGTTTTTTTTGTTTGTTTGTTTGTTTGTTTGTTTTTTTTTATCCCTCACGGTTTCAGGGTAAAAAAAAAAAAAAGAACCAGGTGTAAAGGTTATAAAGGCAGATTAGGATCATATCACATTATCATGTTTTGTATTCAGATTTTTAAAAAATGCACTAAAAGGAAAAAAAAACATCGAGCGGTTACGTTTTCCTACACGCGAACGTCGAAGAACAGAAAAACGGAAGACGTTGTGATTTAACTGTAAATGTAACTGTAAATGGTGGAAAAACTAATGTGTTGCTCATTAATAAATAAAATTGTTAGCGCTGGAAAATTGCTGTATGGAATAAAACGTTACGATGGGCAGTTGCAGAAAAAGAACACATTTTAACAGCATCAACAGTATCTTTGTTTCATATCGTTAGATGTATTGTTTTAGTGGATTTGCCCTTCTTGAGGAAAACTTTACTACACAATAAAAGCAGAATTGTGCATCTATTTGTCGTTTTGTTTAGAGTTTCAAAGTAACTTGTCAATCCTACCTACGCCTTCGCGTGAAAAAGCGAACGGGACTGCTCCACTCTGCAGCCTCCTGTCAGAAAAACGCACATCACTGCTCAGGTTTTAGAAAAGGCAGGCACTTGTCCCTGATGCGAGTGGGTGTCTCTTGGCTTCTGCCCTTGTATGTTAATGTGTTTTGTTTTTTTTTGTGTTCTAACCGTCGATGACACCGTGTCATCACTGTGCCGGGATCTGAAGCCTCTCGGCCATGTTTAGAAGTACGATAATGAAGCCGGAATACACAGAGCTCTCAGGAGGCACTTTCACTACATAATTAGTTTTGTTCCGAAGCACTTTGCATGAATTAGCACTGTGGTGGATGTTTAAGGTGGGTGAGTTTCTAATATGCCCCCTGAGTGCGAGAGCCTCAGGCAGAGTTACGTCAGATAGATGATGCAGTAGTAAAGAGTACGGGTAGGAGGGCTGCGTTACTGTGAGCTTAACTCCCAATAGGAGAGAAAACAGTGAGATTTGGAGATGCATTTATTGTAATGTTAAAATATTAGCTATTCTTCAGGGTGTGTGTGTGCGTGTGTATGTGTGTATATATATATATATATATATATATATATATTTAATAATATATTTATAATATATATATAATGTGTGTGTATATATAAATCTATTCAGATACTATTACTCACAGACTTCACATGTTTTATCTTTCCATTTGAATCTTTAATATGGTGACCTACTTACTGATTTAATTAACTACAGACTGAATTAATTATTGACTTACCAACTGACTTACTGTACTTCGTGACTGGTTAACTTAATTACTGATTGATTGTCCTACTAACCTGCCTTCTAACTGACTGATCTAGCTATCAATTTACCAACTGATTTATTCTCTGCCTGGATTACTGACTCCACTATGGTTTTAGGAACCAATTTACTGACTTAATAATTAACTTAATTAGTGAATTACTCACTTCATGACTGACCTCCTGACAGGCAGACTGAGCGAACTGTTTATTGACTGATTAAACTACTGACCAACCTATACAGTTGCTGACTTAATTACAGTCTTAACTACTGATCTACGGATGTAGTTAATAACGTACTGAATTACTGACTTCCTGACCGTCTTAGTGACAGACTTACTTAATTACTGTCTTGCTGACTGAAATGTACTAACTGATTTACCAGTTTATGGAATGATATATCCTGATTGACTTACCAAACAGACCTGCTGTCTGATTTATTGTCTGCAGTGTCTGACGTACTCCCTGAACTACTGACTGAGGGAACCAGTTGTTAACTGACTTAATTACTGACTTACTGACTGACATTCAGTCACTGACTTAAATATGGACTTTTAACTACTAATTTACTGACCTTTACTAACATTACTGACTTGACTGATTTACTGACGGGCTTACGTACTGACAGACTGACTGACATAAGTACTTATCGACATAATTCCTGACTGACTGACTTTCTGACTTACAGTTTGACTTATTTACTGGATGCACTAGTTACAGACATAGTTACGTGCTCATTTACGTGCTTATTAACGCACTTACTTACTGACGTGCCAACTGACTTTCTGTTTGATGGAAATAATACTGACATAATTACTGACTGGATCCATTCCCAACTTAATGTCTGACTTCACCGAGTTTACTCATAAACCGACTTTATTAGTAACTTACCGAATTCATGATTTACTTACCGACTAAATTACTGACTTACTGCCGTGTGTAATGATTTACTTAACTGACTCACTTTGATTATATTCAGCAGCTAAATTGCTGATGCAAATGTAAAGGTCTGTAACAGAAAACATGCATGTAATGTACAGTGTTAATGTAAAATGAACGTACATTTTGTGTCTGTTTATTAAATATGATAAAATGCCATGAAACTGTATTGTTCCTAAACTTTCAGTATTGTATAGCAGTGTGGACGGTATTGAAATCATCACGTTATGGTCGGTTGGTTGCTTTTTTAATACCCTGTAATGTCTGTTTTTGTTGTACTTCTCATAACAATTGCATGGATGAGCAAAGCTGTCCAAAACCTCACGAAAGGTCTTGTGGGTTGTCATGTGACCGTGTCGGTGTATATATACAGAAATGCAATAAGCCGATGGGAGAAAGTTACGGCTTTCCATTCAGGAGGAATTGTGAGACAGCGACCTGTTTCCTGTTGTGTTCTGGCTCTCCGGAGCTGATACGGTGCTGTCAGCAATTTCAGCTTAGCCTTGACCATTGAATGGCAGCTCAGCCTCTGCATTAACTCACACACACACACACACACACACACACATTTCCACCACCAGCAGTTCATCTGCCTGAGAGAAATATTCTGCCTTGTGCAGATTTTGATATTTGGTACAGCTGTACAAAACCAGTAATGTTGAGTGAAGCGCAGTGATTTCCTCTGGAATGTTCTGAGAAAACTGCACTTTAAGCATGGCACTGAGCCAGCTGTTTTTATTTATTTATTTATTTTTTATAGCGCGTCCAATAAAACCTGCCACGCCTACTGTACGTTTACTATTTACTCTAGTGATAAATTCAAAGTTTGTCTTAAAGGATTTTCTCTGATTACTTAATAGGATATAACGGAGAAGTCTAGCCTAGTATTTAAAACCTCATCTCATTCTAACATATCTCTAGTGTGTGTGTGTGTGAAGACTATTAAAAAAAAAAAAAAAAAAAAAAAAGAATTTCTGTACTGAGGAAAAAGACGGAAATGTTTACTTGGAGCTCGGTGATAATGGACGTATAAGTCAATGAACTTGATTAAACACGATTTAACAAAATAAAATGATACTTTTAAAATTAGGATTAGAATTAGGAACTGTTTCTGCTGTTTGGATTTGTCTGGATTTTTAGTGTTTCAAACTCCTAGAAGCTGCTAGAAGGTAATAATCGCTGACCCAGTGGGAGACAAATCATAAATGCATTAGCTAACCGACTAAGCATGTAGAAGCTCTAGTGTGCTTCCCAGTCCCATGGTCTGTTTGCCTGGAAATCTAATTAACTAGGCTAAAACATGATCGTTTTAGCTAATGTCAAGGAATAATGTAGCTAGGTAAAGGTGTAAAGGTGCATTAGGTAAGATTTCTCAAAATTTGTCAAGATTATGTCTCGATCAGTTTATTCGTTAAAGCTAAATAAGATTTGAATGATTTATCCCCCCCCCCCCCCCCCAAACAGAATTAGCATGCTAACTAGACTTAGCATTAGCAAGTATTGTCATGACACCACTTTCAAGTGCAATATATAACACTATAAACACCACCTCATAATGATTCGTGAGAATGATTTGTGAGGTCACAACTGCAATTGCTGTGCTTTTTTCCTCTTCTTCGTAATAAGCTCTTATGAGCGCTAAGCTGTGGTATTAGCATGTTATCAAGGTGAGGGCTGAAGGGGCATGAGGGAGTGTCTGTAAAATGACTGACAGGATAGCTGTGTAAACACAAACGCGCTTTCTGGACCGTAAAACAGTTTATCAATGGGGGTTTTCTCAGCGGCGTAATACTTTTCCACTGAGGTCACGGTTTAAACAGTCACTGTTTTGCTTTCTATATATGTTTCCAATACAAATTCGTAAGTGTTTTTGCTAAAGCACTGCTGGATCGGTTTTGATGTTCTGTGTCTATGGCGTAAAAGAAATACTGTGCACATCTAGGTTGAATATCTGTCCAAATGACATAGCCTTCAAAACTTTATTAGTCAGCGCTTTTAAAATTCAGTAAATGACCGGAAATTCTTGGGTACGCAACCCCTGGTTTCCACATACCTGTGTGTTCCTGGTTTTGAAAAGATCATCAGTAATTAATCCACAACGTATAAAACGTCGTGTCGGACCGGACGCACCTCGGACGATGTGTGTAGCGCGGCAGGCGTCGGGATTTGTAATGATGCGTCATAGCTACAGATTTGAGACTCACCACCATGAAGTGCAACCTGTCTAAAGACCGCTATATATTTAATAAAAACATGTGTTTTGGTAAATAAGGAGTCAAGTTTTTCTCTTTTTCTTACGTGTACATCGGGCAACTACAAATAAACAACTAATATTGTAGCTCAGACATGAAATCTGCTTGTCCCGGCTGCCTGGGTCACTAATTTGTCCAGCCCTGTGAAATTAAAGCCTCAGATTATTATTCGATGAGCAATATGGTAATATGACTGCGATCTGTCTTTTAGCAAAGGTGACTGTAACTGGAATGGGGAAAAAAAACAATGCATGTCTTTGGACTGGGGGAGGAAACCAGAGTACCCGGAGGAAACCCTCGAAGCGCGGGACGAACACATAAACTCCGCGCTCACCGGGCGGAGGCGGAAAGGGAATTGAACCCACAACCCTGGAGGTGCAAGGCAAACGTGCTACAGTATACTGTATATAACCCTGAATCCAGGTTGTGAAGCCCTGTGTGTAGACTCGGTAGCGAAGCTGAGAACTGAGGTTCTGCCCTTGTGTGCCTCCTTAAACTACGGCCTTGTTTGGCCCCGTCTTCGGGTATCCATTTTTAATTAACGAGGACACAGTCTCTGGCGGCGAGACAAAAGCTGGATTAGACGTACAGGATGGTGTTTCACACGTAGCCGGTAATTCTGGTCTCTGAACACAATGACTGCACTGTGGATAAAGATAGACTTCTGCTGCAGCTTCTTATTTCTTCTATCTGTCCAGCTCATACCTGTAATAAGGTGTGTGTGTGTGTGTGTGTGTGTGTGTGTCCTGTGTTAAATGCAGCCTGTCCTGCTGAAAATTGATCCCTCCTCAGTAATAATTGAGAGATTTTCCATTTACCCAGTTCTTTAGCATGAGCACAAAGGGCCTGTAAACAGAACCACGGTGTTTCTCTGGAGCTGATGGACTGTGAAGCCGGAATATAAGAACAGCGGCAGTGTGAAACGTCGTCGTGTTTTCTGTTTGCGTTCACGTCATGTCTCGTGTTGACTTACGGATCTGTTTTATCCCTCTATCCTGTCGGGTTGATGTAAAAGCAGAGCAGTGATGAAAAGATTTGTAAAGCTTAGGGTTGTTAGTGTCACGGTTTCACGGTCAGTCACGGTATACGTTCAGACGGTTTCATCACGGCTGACGAGTTTTTCAAAATACTGATTAAAATGCATTTCCCTCTGCCTGCTGGAGTTTTATTTATTTATTTGTTTGTTTGTTTGTTTGTTTTAACCCGATTAAGTTCCTTTAATCCGATGGCTCTCATCTGTTTTGCGCCCGGCTGCGACTCCACCAAAATGTAGGTTGGGTTTCACAGCGCTCTCCCTCTGGACTCGTCCTGAATCACACTTTAGCAACCTCCATTTCTCGCTGCATGGGTGAGACTGCACTGCGACACTTTATCTGTGTTTAATCCGCTACCGATGTAAACAAGTCGCGTTGCTACCTCAGCTGCAGAGCTGAGCATGTTCCTGTAACTTTATCATACTTCATCAAACAACTTGGATTTTGGCTAAGCAGCTCCTCACACTGCCACGCTAGCATGCTAGTACACACTCGGCACCTTTCCTCACACCTGCTGTGTCTTGCAGCTTATAACGACAACGTGATCGACACTGGCAGTGTTTTGAGATTTTCTGGAACGGTTGCTCTCCAAACTCAGAATAGAAGAACAATTTGTAGATAAAATGGCGCACTTAAATGGTAAATGGCGCACTTGTATACCGCTTTTATCCAAAGCGCTTTACACTGTGTCTCATTCACCCATTCACACACACACTCACACACCAATGGTAGCAGAGCTGCCATGGAAGACGCTAACTTGCCATCAGGAGCAACTTTGCGTTCAGTGTCTTGCCCAAGGACACTTCGGTATGTGGAGTCATGTGGTCCGGGAATCGAACCGCACACCCTATGATTAGTGGACAACCCGCTCTACCATCGAGTTTTTTTTTTTGCACTGTATATACAACCCTATAGTTGAAACCCTCATAGAATCTGTAATGGGAATTGTATTGGTTTGAATGGAAACTGTAATGGTCCCTGTTGGTCTCTACTGGTAATTGTTTACCTTCTATTGCTGGCGTGTTATGTCTAGTGGATACCATCCATCCATCCATCTTCTACCGCTTACTGCTTTTCAGGGTCATGGGGAACCTACAGCCTATCCCAGGAAGCATCGGGCACAAGGCGGGGTACACCCTGGACAGGGTGCCAGTCTAGTGGATACCATTAATGACCAATAGAAGACTTGACATTTGGTGATGGTTTTAACTGTAGTGGAAACCATTAGAATTTCTCTGATGGATTCGGTTGTTTTTTCAGCAGGGAAGGATGTCTGTGGAGTTATGGGTCACTCATGAAAAATTTTTTAAATGGCACTTCTGGTGTTTTGGCTTGGGTGGTTTTTATTATTATTATTATCATTATTATTATTAGTTGTTTTTTTTTTTTAATGGAGCTTTTCTAACTGAAAGGAGAAGGTGTAAAAGGACACGACCACACAAACCACTTTCAGCATGCAGTTGGTGTTCGCCAGTACAAGACTGAAGAACTTCAGGCCAAACGTAGAGTATTATGTTAGCTAATTGTCTTGTGGTGAGGGGGACGCTGGTGTAAGTTTAATGGGATGTGAAGCCATTAGGGTAAATCTGCCCTCTGGTTAGAGCGCTGCTTCTGACGGTGCTAAAGGAACGCGTCAAGTCAATTCAGTCAGTCAAAATGCCTTTTATTTCCAAGTGGAATTAATGTTTAGCGTCGTTGATGAGTCTTAACACGCTTATTCTTACAGCACAGCTGTCTTTTACTCAGACATGCAGATCGGGTGGCGACTTGTTCGTTACGTGACGCGGGTGAACAGCAGAAACGGCGTCCCATTATAACTGCTATATGTAATTGTTATGATTATATTACGATTGTGGATACATTCTTGTACTTCGGCTTCAAAAATGGAAATGGAGTGACTGTTTTCGGGTGAAACCTTTTTCATGGACCATTTTAATATTGTGACCAAAACCTGAAAGTAATTTTTGGATATGTTATTTGGACAACATTTTGGATCGTCTCTAAAAACTGCTACTAATACTATGAATACCATCCATCCATCCATTCATCCATCCATCCACCCCCTGACCCCCCCCCCCCCCCCCCCTCCCCCCAAAAAAAAAAAAAAAAAAAAACACCTGAATGCTAATTTAAGAGCTTGAGCTTTCTGAATCAACAGGCAGAATGATTGACATGTATCTAGAGATGCTTCTTTGTTCTGATTGGTTAGGTATCAGTGCTCCACATGATGTGATTTGTCTGCCGTTTACAGTCCGGAGCGTCACTCTGGCGTTTGTTCATCTCATTTTGCTGTTATTTATTGCAATGAAAACGCACCATACGAGATGATTAAACAAAACCCATCCATCCATCCATCCATTTTCTATACCTCTTATCTTACTGGGTCGTGGGGAACCGGGAGCCTCAAAACCTCGAGCCTGACCCTGATCCTAACCCCTAACCCTAACCCCTAACCCTAATCCCAGGGAGCATCAGACATGATGCATAGTATACCCTGGAACGGGTGCCAATCCATCTCAGGGCACACTCACGTACACATTCATACACTACAGACACTTTGGACACGCCAATCAGCCTACCATGCATGTCTTTGGACTGGGGGAGGAAACCGGAGTACCCGGAGGAAACCCCCGCAGCACGGGGAGCACACAGGGCAGCGGCAGGAATCGCACCCCCGACCCTAATCCTGGATGTGTGACGCGAACGTGCTAACAATGGATACTAATGCGTTTAAATTCTAGATCCTATTTATAAAGCTCAACCCAAGGCACATATAATACAGGGCACACCCACACACAAAGCACAGTAAGATGAAGACGTCAATGAAAAACCCTGCTAGCTGTTGTGTTTAGTTTAGTTTTTCCACAAACGGAGCACGATGCAGTTTGAACAGCACAGTGTATTTCGTGGCCTCTTTAACGGCTGACCTACAGCATCAGCAGTCTTGTTTTCGCAAGCCGAGCTGAACATGCTGTCCTGTTTCGTTTAATCCCGCTCTACCTGTCACCCAAATTATTATACTGCGCGCACACACACACACACACGTGCCGCCTTTGCACCGCGGAGAAATGCACTCACTGAAATCGTGGGTCGTTTTCAACAGAATTTGCCTGATAGTAAACAGCGACCGTGTGAATTTTTATTCTCCATTTTTGTTTATACTAAGAGAATAATTATTGCTATAGCAGATTATTTTAAAGAGCATATACAGTTTGTATACATGAGTGTGGAAAGAAGGGGTGTATTTTGTGCTAATTGTAGACTAGAGCTCTGTTTAGCAGGACTAGGTGGATATACATGCGTGACCTGGTTTGTCAGGAGGAAGAATTGAAAAATGTTTAATATTGATGGGTTTTTTTTTCTATTTAATTCCAATTGCACGTTCGAAAACTTAGGGCTTACGCTGTCCTTCTGAGACGTGACGTGTGCTCAATAATCTCACCTATCAAAGATATTTAAAGCAGCCAACAAAATGCACAATACAATCTCTAGCTGTATTTTAAGTGACTTTAAAAATGTATTGAATTTAGTACCAAAAAAAAAAAAATGGAGGAATGGGGATTTAAGGAATGGGAGGTCACGCCTCCTTCACTGAGCGGGACCAAGGCCACACCCTTTCCGCTGCTGCCGACAAGCAAAGGAAATGGCTTCCTGGCGTGAGCCTATAAACTGTCGGCCATGCGTGATTTAAGGCATCGGCGTGCTTGCTGCGGATACAACGTTTCGCCGACTTCCGTGGAAAATTTTATGTAATTGTTGAACATCATACAGAGAGGTTTCGCTCACGGTCTTGTGCTAGCTAGGTAAACTCCACAGAAAAACATGCTGCACAACCAAGTCGGTGATTGGTTGTTACAAACGAGGCATCACCAATCAGATTCATTCCAGGATGGATGGCTTTGAGAGGCGGTAATGAATCACCTTTTTGTACCCATGGGAATTATGAAATTTTAACAGCGCCACCTGCAGTACTAGAGAGAGCATGCACGGTACGCTTGTAAGCTCGCGAAGGTGGTTCTGTCGTCATGCCACGCTGACATCGTCTCTGCATTGAGTATGCTGAATTATAATGTGAGCTGTCATGAAAACTGCGATAGTTAATTATTCTTTATTGGTCACAGCACAGAGACCAAGGAAGTTGGGGTCAGAGTGTAGGGTCAGCTCCCATGGAGCAGAGAGGGTTAAGTGCCTTGCTCAAGGGTCCAACAGTGGCAGCTTGGCAGTGCTGGGGCTTGAACCCCCGACCTTCCGACCAGTAACCCAGAGCCTTAACTGCCACGCCACCACTGCCCCTCAAAGCGTCTCAAATCCCAGCATGACCAAGCTCCCCCTTTTAGACTGCCTACAGGTGCTCAGTGGCAAAATTGCTTCGCGTCAGTGTTTCCAAATGGAGAAGACGGTCCTGCTGGGAAAGAATTCAGACACACAGTCAGCAAGGCGGATCATGGATCACGTCCGCTCTACTGTCTTCACTCCCATTGGTAGTCGTCGCACCAAGTCGTGCCAAATTTGCATAAAGTTAAACTTTTCTGAACTTTGTTGCATCGCAGTACACGCCCACATCTAATCGCCGAAGGTCGCTGTCGCTCACGTCGCCCAAAGTCGCCAGCTCTCATCGAAAATGAACGCTCTCCGGTTACTTAGTCTCTGCGAGTCGCTGTTAATCATTTGCACGTCTCAATATCCAATGCTATTTAATATAATCCGTGAAGATGTCAAACTTCTTGTTGTCCTTCGTAAAACAACCCTGGGGGAAAAAAAAAAATTCTCATCACGTCTCTAACTTCTAGTCGAACTCGACGTTAGTTTCTCAAGACAACGTGATCTCTCATAATTCGCCCGTCTTCTCCAAAGGACCAGCACAAACCAGAGCCGTTTATTGCTGGATTTAGAAACCTGCAGAATGGACTAGCTGTATGAATAATCAGGTTTTCAATGCTGTCTTGATGACTTCTAACTTTGCGGTAAAAGTGTTTTTACGGTACAGCTTCGCAGTTAGTGAAGCGCAAAACCGGCAAGGAGCTTAACCTGTAACTGCTAAGCCCTAGCCTTTTCTCTATGGACAAACGTCATGCGTCAACCGTTTAATCAAATGAGACATGAAAATCATACAGTCTCCACCAGGCCTACAATCATTTATTTATTTATTTTTACATTTCTGTTGTCTCAAGTATAGCACAGCGGAAATGTAAACTGTAATATCCAATTACGTAGTCGTGACTGCTTCATCCTGAGATATATATATATATATATATATATATATATATATATATATATATATATATATAAACATCGACATCTGTTTCAGAGAAAGCTTGATGTAAAAAGTGAACGTGTGTTTGTTTAACACTCATTCTGCATTCGGAACAGTGGTGATAAAAACAGTTGTGTAGCTCTAGCGGTGGTCGATTAAAGCTCTGGTGGTGGTATGTGAGTCAGCTGATATTTTCTGCCCTCCATTCCACCTTTCTGCCCTTTATGTAACCACGTCTCTGTATCTGTGCACATGCTGGGATGTAGATATTATTTCCTGTGCTATCACGTGCTGTCACATTTCTCTCTGTGTGTGTGTGTGTGTGTGTGTGTGTGTGTGTGTGTGTGTGTGTGTGTGTGTTTCTATTATAATTATGATATGCAGAAAAGAGACCTGCGTTGTGAGTAGGCCTAAAATGTCCTCCTGGTTTTCACAACACAATAACATAGATGTTAAATTTAATCTTTTTTGTGTGTGTATTGATGGGCTCTGTGCACAAATTACTGGCGCTCACTTTATTGCGTTTCTCTCTCTCTCGCTCTCTCTCTCTCTCTCTCTCTTTCCTTTTTGTTTGCTCTTCTTTACTACTGGAAGCGTTGGTTTGTGGGTTTGTGTGTGTGTGTGTTTGGTTCTTTCCCATGTATGTCACACGCTCACTCGGAGCTTAAGGAAGCAGATTCATGTGGAGGTGTCTGTGTAAATGTATTACTCGTATGTCTTATTTGTATGTATAGTGGGCAGAGCAGGTGTTGTGATCCAGCTTGTGTACAGCACTTCAGTGGTGATTATTAGTCCATGCAGGAAACGAGCCGCTTTCCACTGCGCAGCTCAACGAACGCGAAAGAAACCGCTAGATAATTGCAGTAATTACAGCTGGAAGTAACAGATCATCCTGATCCGAGACCGTCCCAGGGTTCTCGTTTCGGCAAATAAAACACCTCCTTAGGTTGAAACCGCAAGTAGCATAACACATTAGCTCTCGCAGCGTACATTTGAATTGTAATAGAAATGAATAACGAGATCCGTCGGACATCTCGGGCGTTTGGAGAAGCGCGGAAAGAATTGTAACGTGTGATGTAGTCTCAATTTCCCATTGAAATGCTGTGGTTTTTTCTTTTTTCTTTTTCATTTCCAACCAGTATAACGTACCTCTAGCTGAGAGTAAACTCGAATAAACAGCAACTCTGTACAACCGTGGTGAGCAGAAAAGCATCTCGGAACACACAACACATTGAACCTTAAGGTGGATGGGCTACAACAGGAAAAGACCGCACTGAATCTGAGGAATCTGAGGCTACAGTGGATATATTAACCGATGTAGTCTTTTGTTGTTGTGGCCCATCCTTTCAAGTTTCAGCATCGGGTGTGTTTTGAGATGCTTTTCTCCTTACCACTGTTGCAAAGAGCGTTTATTTGAGTTACTGTAGTTTCTCCTCTGACCTCTCTCATCAACGAGGTGCTCACTGGATGTTATTTATTTATTTATTTATTTATTTATTTATTTATTTAGTATATACTGCTGTGTGTGAAAATCCCAGGAGTTCTGCAGTTTCTGAAATACTTACACAGGCCCATCTGGCATTAACAAGCATGCCACGGTTAAAGTAACAGTGATCACATTTTCCCCCGTTCTTGTGTCGTGACCTGTATCTGCGCGAATGTATAGGTCTCGGTAATAAAGTAGACACGAGGGTATGCCTCAACAGCTGTAGGTCATACTTTCCTATAATCCAATGCTAGATTGATTGGAAAGTGAGCGAGAGAGTGCGATGTAGTATGGTGATGCGATGGTTTTTCCTAGCACAGATTCGCTGTCGGGTTTCGGGTTAACGGGTCAGGTGCGGTTGTTATTCAGACACTCTTCGTGCCGGATGAATGAGCGTGAAATGGTGCGACCTAGCACAGCCGATCGCTCATCAGAGCCTCTCTGCGTCTAACACGACACGTTTAACTCTAATTATTCCTCATCATGAGAGACAGATGAGAGGGAAACGTTTGGGAGAGCTTGATTTGAAGCAGCGTTTTTACAATTGAACACAGAGTGTGCGTGCAGCAGAGGCTGTTCGTGTTGCGTTACGTTCTGATTGCTGGTAAAAAAAGATCAGGAAAATCAACTGATTATGTTGGAATGTGTAAACAGTATTTTGTTTGCAGCTATTTTTGTAGGAATTCGTGTCTGGCTGGTTTTGATTGCCACAGACAAGTATTTCAGCATGCTTGCTTACACTGGAAAAACAGGGGGGGGGGTAAACTTTTGAACAAAATGATCGGTGTAATTTTTTTGTTCATTTACTACCGCCCTTCAGAAGCTACATAACATATTTACAAGTTTCCCAGAAGACAAAATAACAATAGAAGTTTACACCGATCATCCTGTTCAAAAGTTTACACCCCCCTGCTTCTTAACGCATCGTGTCGCCTTCTCGAGCATCGGTGAACGTTTGCACCTCGTGTAATAGTCGTGTACGAGTCCCTCGGTCGTCCTCAGCGTGAAAAGATGGATCCGGACAAACAAGGGACAAACGCTCAGGACAAACAAGGGACTCGTGAAGAACTCTCACAAAACAAACACATCATGTCGCGGATCATCCACGTAGCGACACGCGGTATTAAGAATCGAGCGTGTGTAAACTTTTGAACTGGTTCGTTTGTGTAAATTCAGTTATTATCGTGTCTTGTGGACGACATGTAAACATCTGCTGTGTGAGATTTATTTATTTATTTTTTTAAAACTTCTTAACACTTTGTAGAAGGCGTACATAAACTTGTGACCTCGACTGTATGTCGTGCATCACAGAAATGTCTTCTGTTTAGAAATGTGATACTTTTGTCGTATCTCCCATCTCAATGAGGCAGAACACAGCTGTTCGTCCGGTGTTTTATTCACCAGTGCAGAAATAATGTTAAAATGAGCTCCAGTTAATTACGGTGGGTTTTGGGGTTTTTTTTTTTGTTGAGGTTTTTGCGGTTTGCACTCTAAACGAGTAGTTCCATCTCTGAAAGGATGAATCACACAGATATAGATGTCCATTGTAAGCGAGCTTTGAGTGAAGGCAGTTTGTATTTTTATTGCTTACTACATGTAATCTTTGACTTTCTTGTCTGTTGCAATGACACACCCACTGCACACTGTTGAGATTAGGCCAAAAAACATTCCTTTAATCCGAAATACTCCTTTAATGATCTCCATGTGAAGAGAAGGAATACATTTTTTGTTTGCGGCTCACACTTTGCACACGTTTTTTTCCATCTAGCCATTAACTGAAGCGTGTACGTGTGTTTTTCCGCAGTGGGAGTGTATGTGGACCCTCATCCTCTTCGGGACGTTCACTCTGCTGCTGTTCTGGTTTTATTTCTGGTGGGAAGCAAGCAATGACTACAGCGAGTTTAACTGGTGAGTTTCAATTCGATCGGTTTTTACTTATTTTTTTTAACAATAGACGTCGTCACAATGGACCTAAATTTAAAATCTCCATCCAGATTTCTGTGAAGCTGCTTTGTCAGTGGCATTAATGCGTCATACCGCGTTGTATTGTGGAGGGGTTTGTCATGCGCCGTGTCGGTGGTAACTGCTGCGCTGCCTTTTATATTGAAACGCAAAGATTTCATGTGCAGCATGACTACTCTAGGGAAATAAAGGTCAAATCAAATGAAAATACAACATATTATATACAATACTGTGATTGCGTTGCACCGGCTTACAAGAATTAAATGAATACGTAGAGTTTAGAGCTAATAAAGAATTGTTGTTTTTCAGGTTGTGTTTACCGTCTGATTTAAAATTTTATTTCCGTCATAGCACACTATTTATTTATTTATTTATTTATTTATTTATTTATTTATTTATTTGTATTTTTTTGCCCCTGTGTAGTGTCCACAATGGATGGTCTATGAATGTACCACACACAGTACAGAATACCCATAATGCACTCTGGCATTTGCATGGAACGCAATAGAGACTAGGATACAAATTTTGGTTGCTGTGATTTTATTCTTTTCTCTTTTTTTTTTTCTCCTCACCAGATTGAAAAAATGACAACATTTAATATTTTAATTGAAATATCATTTTCGTAACCCTCAGGAGCGACGGGAATACGTTAGTCGAATTTCGTGCAACACGATTAAGTAATAAAATTGATTTCATTAATGTTAAGATTCATCTTCACTGGTGTTACGTAGTATATTGCTCCCCATCCCCCCACACACACTTTAAAAAAAAAAAAAAAAAAAAAAAAATGATCAGTAATTTAATTTTATTATGTATTTCATTTCTTTTGCTTAGCCTACTGGCTTCCTTTTTCCTGTAAACAGAAAAAAATGCATTATTGCTGGACTAATCGATATGAATTAATCCCTACTATAGCAACACTAACTTAAATTAAAAGTAAATCTTATTAGGTAAAAAAAATGCTGATTTAGACAGATTAAAGACGGATATTATTACCTATACTCTGTACAAAAATATGAACACTCCATTGAAGATTTCATGATAAATAATGAATTTTCTGATATACAATAGTTTAAAAAAACAACAAAAACGCAGTATAGTCTGCTTTCAGTTTCTTTCATATCCTGTGGTCGTCCCCTTTGGTCTGCATCTGTATCTGCGTCTCACAGCAGGGTAAAGCCTTTCGTACGAGACTGTATCGTGAAGGGCATTGTGTTTCAGGGTGCCCTCGAGTTAACGCCTGTGAATAAACCGACAACGTGAGAGATAGTAATTAGCAGACGTGGCTGTGATATGACCTCCTCCTGGCTCAGGGACATGTCAGGACTGATCTCACATCAGCTCCGTCCTGCCGAGTTAAGAAATGAACGACTGTATTGAAGTGCAGATGTTGTCTGCATTGCTTTATATCCCTAGGTTCTCTTTAGTTTTAGCTCGACTTAAAAGAAGTTCCATAAGCTGAGATTCTTCTTCAGAGTAAGTGGTATTTTTGACGGGTCTAATAGCGCTGTGAAATTAGTGTTACATACAGTAATCCCCCGGTGTTATAGAAGTGCTGTGGTGAATACGGTGCGTTCACGTCATGTCAGAATCACATACATGATTCTGAGTCATGAGTCACAATGAGTCATTTCTTAGGAAACGCAGAAATATACAGTATACCCTGACAATCTCACTGCAGTTCATGTTTTAAAAAACAAAACAAAAAAATCTTTATAAGGCATTAAAGAACAAAAGCACACTAGGTCATTTGGGCTAAAGAAAGAAAAAAAAAAAAAAGAAAAAAAAAGACCTGTTGTTTTTTGTACCCTCATTTTCATCCAGTTCCCATGCACTAGATAGTTCTGGGGTGCCAAAGCTAACGGTTGCTAACCATAGCGCCAAAGCTAAGGTTGTTTCCCTGAGGCAGTCATTTTCAAACTGTTGCTCATGCAGCGTTATCAGGCAGCTGAGGGAGGAGATCCTAAAAGCCAGGGCCACAATGCATAAAGTGAAAATATATTATATTATAATAAATTAGCTCTGGAGCTTGTAGCCTAGCCGATCGGCTAACCTTACTGCAACTAGCGATCGGGTTACGCTAGCAAAATTACAAGAAGAAAAATAAAAAACGAAGAAAAACAGTAGTTTACATTTTACATAATGTTCTAGTAGGTCTATCGGCAAAACTGAAGTGTCCTTCTCTGCAGCTCTGAGGACAAGTCATCAATGCTAATTGGATAGTCCTCACACTAGACTACGTTGTCCCACAACTGTATCTGGAGGTCATTGTTTCCTAATTGAATTTGACACCTCAAACCTAAAAAGCGAACACCTTACAAAACTACCAAGGTACAGGTCTCTCCTATCCTCTTTGCTAGCTACAGCCATGCTACACAACAAACGCCCACGAATGGCTTTGATTGACAGCAGAGAGATGAAGACAATTCTTCTCACCAAGGCAGCATGGCCAATTACGCACTCCTGGACTGTCAGTCTTAGTTTTACTTTTTAGTTTACATAATATATACCTATAGCAGTATAGATTACCTAAAAGGTGGCTGATGGAACAGGAGATTGATCATTTACTCATTTTATTAAGCATTTCAAACGCTTCCCTCATTATCATCGTGTTTTTTTTTTGTTTTTTTTTTAATTTGTGTTTTTTTTTTTTTTTTTTTTTTTTTAAAGTTATATACATAACCTACACAATAATTAGAAGATGAGCTAATTATTCCACAGTGTAGTAAAATGCTCAAATCTGATTGGTCAGAAGGTTAATCAAGTTTCTATAACGGCAGATTTGTTTGTGCCTGTTTAAAAAAAAAAAAAAAGGATATATATATATATATATATATATATATATATATATATATATATATATATATATATATATACACACACACATACATATATATATATATATATATATATATATATATATATATATATATATATATATATTATTCACTTCAAGAGAAGCATAAAGAGAAATTAGTGAAGGAACAAGAAGTTTATAGCTGCTATAACGTATGTGATAACAGGAACTACCTAATTTAAAAAAAATCGTAATTGTAAACACATTTAAAAAAAATTACATTCTTTTGAAATTCTATAAAAAAAAAAAAAAAAAGAAGTTTGTGAAAGTTGTTGTTTATCATCTGTAAATTGTTGCGGTATCTTCTGTAAATTGTTGTAAATTGTTGCGGAACGAAACACCTTAGCATATACTCGTACAGGAAAATAATCTACGCTACGTATCACGACACCATCGTCGTGTTTTAATTCCTACACGCGTTTTATGTAAACCAGTATAAAAACGTGCTGGTTTGTGGGTTCTTTTATCCGTTCTATGTACAGTAATATTATTAATTGCTAAATCTTTTAAATGACAAAAATTTGAAATGACACGTTTTTCATGCCCGAGGTTAAAAGCGTTAAAATCGCTACTCCAAAGCGTCATGTTTTCGAAAACGCGCTCGGCGTTCAGCTTGAAATTCAGACATAACTGTAACCGACCGTTAAATATAATAAACATGTTTACAGTTATTTTTTTCTTCTTCGATATTTTCTTTACTTTTGACATTTTTCCTTTAAAGGTTCTTTCGTTCTGAGGTTGCGGGCGTGGTTGAAATCGGAGCTACGGCATCCACGAACCAGAAAATGAAATGATATTAAGCATCTCAGTGGCATCAGGAGTTTGTCGACTTTAGCGTACCTTACGCTACATATTGCTGTATATTCTTTAAGACTCTTGTAAGATGCCATTTAGACCTTCAGGAACAGCGATTACACCTGCAATAGCTGCTGAAAGTGCTGTAATAAAGGGATTCCTGGATGTATTTATGAATAATTCTTTAGCACTGGCCTGTTTAGTGTATATTATTATACGAGTCACGAGGAGCCGCTCCACTCACTTTCAGCAGTTCTCGCGTGCGTGCGTGTATGTGTGTGTGTGTGTGTGTGTGTGTGTGTGTAATCATGACTCACTCTTTCAGTTCCCAGCATAGTGTGTAATGATGAACCATGTTTCTCTCTCTCGCTCTCTCTCCTCTGTTCTTCCAGGTATTTATATAACCGGTCAGGCGAGTGGAGTGATGGAACTGTTCCCATACTGGCTACAACGGCTGCAGGCTTCACTTATATTGCATTTTTAATGGTGAGCTGTGACACTGCCTGGTATTCATACCTCCGAGGCCCTGATCCTGCTCCACGGCTCAGGAAGGTGGAGCTAGTCTTCTCCCAGACAAACCAAACATCCGTGCCTATCCATCTCTCGCAGACACACATCCAGACGTTTCACTTTTACTCCAAATGCCTGACATTTTTTTCAGTACAAACTCACTTATAAATCAAATTCACTTTTTTGGGCATGTATATGAACTGTGTAGCTAGTCGGTAAGCATAACTGGAGAAAAAAAAACACCCAACAACATTAGCCTCCCTTTTTTCTAAGATTACTGCTAGCACCACTCACTTAGTTGGTGTGCTGAATTACGTACAGCTGAACTTAATATGATGTCAGAATTGTCCTGAGTGGTGCAACCGGAAAGCGCTCGCCCTATCATCAAGAGACCGCTGGTTTGTGTAGATGGGATGGCATACTCTCTCTACAGTGTCAATCACAGACATCTGTAAGCTCATGTATGCAGAAGAGGGTAGATAGCTCTTTCCTCCGAGCGTGTTTCAAGCAGCTGAAATGAACGCAAAATCAAGGAAACTCTGCCGTTTTCGTAGGAGCTTGCAATTTTTCAAAATGACCGCAGATTTTCCACAGATTTGAGCAGACGTGTCATGTGACGTCATCACAACGTGCATTCAGCCAAAGCCCTGATCCAGTCACGTGCGCTGAACACGAGTACAGCTCAAATGGCTCGTTTACCAACAAACATCACTGGGAAAGAGCGTGCAAAACAATTACGGGCAATTGCATTTTTTCCAATTTAAGTAAACAAAAATAATAATAAAAAAAAAAAGCACAAAAAACTCCACAAGTTTTGAAAAAAGCAGCAGCAAAATCAATCAACAACTATACAAAATCCGGTATGGACTGGTTTTGAGTTGGACCCTTTTTCCATTTGATTCATTTTTTATTTCATATATATTTTAATCCCATTCTCGCCATCTTTCAGAGGAATTTTGACCAATGAACGTGAATGAACATGGCCTTTCTTTGTCTCGTAAGCTTCACATCTGATCTTCTGCTTTAAAGTAAAAACCACCCATTCCTATAAAAAAATTTTTTTTTGCTTTCTTGACCCAGGTTTGCACAATGAGACCGTTTATTTATTATTAAATAATGAAATAATGTCCCAAATACTTTATTTAACTTATAAATAATGACGACTAACATTGCCAAATATATTGTAATATTTACACGTAATGTAACAATGACTCTGAGGCTCATTGGGATCCATATGCAGGTTTATTAACAAGCAGCGAATACACAGAGAAGGAACCCTAGGAGGTTGGAACCCTAGAACACACTGAAAGGGTATTAACTGTGTGGAAGGTTTGAGGATTGAGTTTTGTGCATACTTTGCCCAGTGGAGAAAGCGGCTCCAGTCCGATTGGTTCTGTTGGCAGTAAATACGAAGGAATTTGGGGAGTTCTTGGTTTAGTTGTTCCGTTTGGCCATTGGTGTGGGTATGGTAACCTGAACTGAGACTTATATTGACGTTGAGAAGTCGAAAAAGGCAGTCCAGACCTTTGATGTGTTTTGGGGCCCCCTGGTCCTAGACGATGTCTTCTGGAGGCCCATAGTAGTGAAACACATAGTGGAGGAGTTGTTCTGTGAGCTTTGATAAATGTATTAGCTGGCATGCCTGGAACAATGACCGTTAGTATAATGGTGTTACCTTGGGAAACTGGTGGATCAGTGATGAAGCCATTGGCAATGTGAGACCATGGCCGCCGTGTTTAGGAGAGTTACCTTGGCATTGAGACAGGATGGTGCCAGTACCGGTGTTCGAGCCGTCCACTTCTACCACAAAGGGTGTATCGGGGTCAGGGTGACGCAGAATGGGTGCGGAGGTGAAGTGTCTTTTTAGTTCCTTAAAGGCTTGGATGGCATTGGCAGACCACTGGAGCTTGGTGTCATGAAAGTGAGTGGAGTAGCAACCGTACTGAAATTCCTGATAAATCTCCTGTAGAAGTTAAGAAATCCTAAGAAATGTTGTCGCTCCTTTACCGTGGTGGGTTGTGGTTCTGCAGACAGGGCAAGTCGAGGATGATAGAGCTTCAACTTGTAGAACGAGATCAGAGGTGGTATATTGTACGTGGCCAGTCTCCAGGGGGCACTGCCACTGCCAAAGGACAGTCACACGGGATTAGTGGTATCTTATCTTACGCTGCCGGCTAGGTTTTCATCAATAAAGCTGCCCCTGAATTTACCAAGGCCTTAGTGGTGATGGATTTAGACAGCACTGATAACGTTACTGGTACTACCACAAATGTCATGATTAAGAGGGAGGAAGTAAATACACTCACCCTGCTGTCGTACAGTGGAGGAGGTTGAGTCAGGCAGTCGGCTCTCACGTGTCCCGCTCAGCCACAGCAGTGACCTAGCTGGTTCCTAATGTAGCGCTCATGCTCTTCCATGGAGAGCTGGGTTCGCCCGACTTGCATGGGTTCGGCATCGTCACAGGGCTGCTGTGAATAGGTGGGAAGGCTGGGCACTCGTGCAGGTTGTCAGTGCGAATGGCCAGCTCTATGAACTGATCCAGGGTCCTGCCTTTGTCACAGCAGGCCAGCTCGGATTGCACATTGGTGTTTAATCCCTGACAGAACAGTAGTTTTAGGGTGTCCTCCACCCACACCAGTTTGCACGGCAAGGGTGCAGAAAGATCGAGCGTATTCTGTTGCCATCTGACGTTCTTGCCGTAGCACGAGCAGCTGTTCCCCGGCGCTCCTTCCCCCCTCTGAGTGCTTGAATACTTCTCTCAGCCGTATGGTTTTGGTCCTGGGTTGCCCCAGACCGCCGTGGCCCAGTCCATCGCCTTCCCTGTAAGCAGCAAGCACATGAAGGTGATCTTGCTTTCCTCTGTGGGATACAGCATGGTCTGTTGTCCTATGAACATATGCTATGAGAAACCCCTTACATTTGGTTGGGGCACCGTTAAATCTTGGGGTACTTTGAGGCAGTACGACAGGTACCTGACTCTCCGGCGTTGCGACGAGCACAGCTTCCGGTGTCGGCCGAAGGAGACTCTGCAAGGATCTCACTAGCTCTTACATTAGCGTCGTGAGTCGGCTTAGTTATTGTTGATGAGTCACCAGCATAATCGCTTGAGCGGCCGGTTCATTAAAGAGGTGCCTGATAGCCGCTGGATCGGTAGTTGGCAAAGTCTTCTGTAACGACGAGTCAGGCTGATTGGGATCCATATGCGGGTTTATTAACAAACAGCGAATACACAGAGTAGTCAGGCATGAGCAGAGGTATCAGCAGATTCAATGGCAGGCAATAAGCAGTAATCAGCAAAGTCCACCAGAGCATACAGCAGGTTAACCATGGAGAAAAGAACATAGGAAACAATCGTGTTCAGAGACATGAACGAGGCGAACGAGGCAAACGAGACTTTGGGACAAGTGAGCAAACAAATGGGGTTTAGACAGCGTCTGTGATGAGGCACAGGTGAGTTTGTAAACAGTTCCTGGTTGCAACCTCTTGGGTAATGTAATGTGGTCCCGTGTTCGAGCTCTGGTGAGTGAGACCTCTGGTGGTTGTTAGAGGAATTTTCCCTGGCATTCGTGACGAATAACATATATTTGGCTTCTAATTTCTGTAATGAATTAAATCTGCTTAACCCATGGTCCAAAAAAAAAAAACCCCATCTGTGCAGCAAATCAAAAGTAGCTGATTGAGCTGGTAAACCACAGACCAGGCAACCTTACGAATGTGGTATTGATTTGAAGTTTCAAGAAAACCTTTTTGCTGGTTTCAAAAGGATAGGATTGAGATGTAATTTGTATTACAGTCTGCACCTTGTTGTTACTCATAACTGACTACTTGCAACACTTTTAACCACGTGTAATTTGTTATAAATGAATTCTTCTCATACATACAAAAGAAATCGTATACTGTATATTTTAAAAAAACAAAAAAAACAATTAACATTCTTTTTGCAAGCTATGAATGGGATATATTATTACAATAAAAGTACAACCTGTCATGTTATCATCGCTAACTTCAAGAAATGACAACCGATTTTGCATTTATTTTATTAGTTGATGATTTTTCTGCGTTATTGTGTTGTAGATTTTAGCACTATGTCACATCTCAGTTGGACAGCAGCTGAACCTGCACTGGATCCATAAGGTACGTGTTACATGACGATAACCCCATCCGTGTGTGGTGTGTGTGTGTGTGTGTGTGTGAGGTCACACTGTCCCAAGGCCTTAGTGAATTTGTGTCTTCTGTCAAATTACAAAGAAGACGGATGTTCACGCACATTGTTTCACTCAGGTGCTTATATATCAATCTCTTGAACTTCACAACCTTTTCGTTCTTTCTTAGATCGGAGTGACTGCAGCTTTACTGACCACCGTGATCGGCATGATATCCGTCAGTCAGATCTGGAGCAAGGAATGGGATATCTTCTCGATCTCTCTACAGGTATGTACACCATAACCAGCCCAAATCTATGGACAGATTGTTTTAGTTCTTTTTTTCTTAAAACAATTACAGTTTAAAGCTCGCATTTACTGAGATTCCAGATAAAGAGGCTAATTAGCGTTTGATATATTACACTTGCATTTCGAGGGCATGTTGTGGGTGATTTTACAAAATTTAATCACATAAATGATGATGTGTGCAAAGAAGGGCGGAGGAAACAAATTTAAATGATTGATTGATAGCTGTAGCAAACGATCTCCAGAGGGACTAGAGGACGAATATGTAAATAATATGTATGCATGTTATATGTTAGATATAATATGTAAAGAATCTGTAAACACACGTCAGGTATAATGCTGATTAAAGACACCGAAACTCATCAGGAAAAAAAAAAAAGACACATTATACACAGCGAATCTTAAATGTACAGAAATCCAGCTTTACAGTGGTACCAATACACCAGAATTTCATGATTATTTAGAGATTTTGAGATGTACTGTAGATTTGGGGAAATTTTATGTAATAGGAGAAACAACCTATTTAATGTGTTTTTGGCATCTGTGGTGACCAATTTCTGACCAATCAGAATCCAGAATTCAATAATGATGTGGTATAATATAATAAAATGGGATACTGTAAATCTGGTCCATCACCGAGATTGCCACTTGGCTAAGTGTGTGTGTGTGTGTGTGTGTGTGTGTGTGTGTGTGTGTCAGGCCACAGGACCCTTCCTGCACATCGGTGCTCTTGCTGCAGTTACAGCGTTGGCCTGGCTGGTGGCTGGACAAGTAGCTCGATCTGAGAAGACCAGTAAGTCCTTTTTTTTTTTTTTGTCTCACCTCACACTAATCACACGTTATCAAACGGATGTTAATTATTAATGCAGAACAGTAGGTCCTTTTATACACCAGCACATTCCCTTTACATCACTGCCTTGCTTAATGACGGTTCTGGTTAATGTGAAATAAAGTTTTCTGGAATTTTCCAGAAAGTGCTAACATACCAGCTGCAGTTCATGGCCGTCAGCTATCAGCCTCTGAACAATATAGTGTGTGTGTGTGTGTGTGTATGTGTGTGTCAGTCAGATTGTAGTAGAAACTCTATACTGTCAAACACAGAACTACAGGAATGGAAAGCAAAGTTTTGTCAAATCTTATACCACAGCCTCACTCTTAAATATAAATCCAGCTTTACCATGGTACCAATACACCAGGATTTTATGATTATTTAGAGATTTCGAGATATAGATTTAGGAAACTTTAATATAATAAAACCTTTTTTTTTTTCTGTAACCTTAAAAAAAAAAAAAAAAAACAGACTCCCACAAATTTAATACCTGCCCTTCTGTCATATTAATGTGTTGTTTTGCATCTGTCATGCGAACATGGAGCAAGTAACCAGCTTTACTGTGGTTCGAATAAGAATTCTAAAATGATTTAAAGATTCTGAAACTGGATTTGAGCTTTAATATAATAATGCCTTTCTTTTTTTTTTCTCTCTCTTTTCTTTTCTTTTTTGGCTGAAACGGGCTTCCATGAATTTAATACCTGCCCATCTTTCATATTAATGTACACAAATCGCAGATCTGTTCACACAGCGCTGTTGAATTCTCTACTCGGATTGGTCAGAAGGGGTGGATTCATTTTCTATAGCAGCAGCTATGACAGCAGTGCAGATTACAGGTTTATATAATGCACTTGCTGTAATATATTATCGTTTCCATAGTAACAGCTCCTTCACGTGCGTATGTGTGGTGTGTTAAATGGATTAAAAGTCATGTTGTTGTTTAACAAAGAAAAATGTATAATCGCTGATATGGTGACGATTTCTGTAAGCTGTTCATTTAGCATTTATGGAAGGAGTCTCCAGTGTCAGTCGGTTTACAGCCAAAGGAAATGTTGCACTTTCTGGGGTCTTTTTTTTGTTTGTTTTTGTTTTATTAACTTCAATAGAGAGAAAAAGTGGAGGGAACGAGTTTATATCTGGTTTAATATAAGTGATCATAAGAACATTACACATATTTCACGGATGTTCAGCAACATTATACATATTCCTTAAAGGATAAAAACATGCCAGATCTTTCTTTTGTTCTTTGAAAAATAAAAAAAGGATAAAGTTTTTAAATGATCTTTAATTGGCATCTCGGTAAATCTTATTTAGGGTCTCGAATCTTAATTCAGTTTACAACCGAATCCAGAATGATCTGTCTAACGTAACATTTACTTTGTTTGGGTATTTATGTGGTTTATGTTTAGGTTTGCGCATGTAGCTTTCTTCTCATTCTGATTTTGTGTGCTGTAGAGTTTCAGGTAATAGTTCTGCTCATCTACCTGGTGGTGCTTCTGAGCCTCTACCTGACCCCGCTGTCCATCACATCGCCCTGCATCATGGAGCCGCACGACCTTAAAGCGCGGCCTGCTGTAATCGGCCAGCGCGGAGCTCCCATGGTAAATCCTGCAGCTAGGCAAGACGTAACTAAGATTAATCTAACTGTAGTTGAAATTAAAACACAACTTTCATTCCAGTCACAGTTGGTAGAACACATTTTCATCTCTTTTTTCCAGACTAGCATGGCTGACCGAGCTCGAGAAAGATTCCATAACTAGCTGATCAGGTTCATTAGGGAATTTAAATTAGGGGAAAACAGAAAAATATATGGAGTACAGCAGCTACGAAGACCTGCTCTCCACGGCTCTGTGCACTCATCCTTACTTCCTGGAACTATGAAAAACAAAGCTGGGGTGTGTGTATGTGTAGCATAAAACACAGCATGAAGAAAATCAACTTCTGTGACATACAGGGGGCAAGTCAGGGCTTGTTCTTGTTGCTCACACACACACACACACTCTCACACTCACACTCACAAAATACGCTTCTCAAGCTGGAGATCCACTTCATGTAACCTGAACTGCAAATGTCTAGACAAACTGACAAGGCTGTTTCTCCACAGAAAATGCGCATGTTAAAATGTTTGTAGACTTATAGGTCAGCCAAGTGAGAAATATATGGATGGGTAGGTGGACAGGTGGGTGGGTGGATGAGTGGAAAGGCAGATGGATGGGTGGATGGATGTTTGATGGATAGAAAGGCAAATAGATGTGTGGAAATATGGATAGAAAGATAAATGGATGGATGAATTCAAAGACAAATCGATGGATGGATGGATGTAGAGATGGATAGACATGAATGGATGAGTAAATGCAAATACAGATGGCTGGTTGGATGGATGGATGGAGACTAAAAGCTTGTTGGATGGAGGATAGATAAAAAATGGATGGATGGATAGAAACCTAGACAGATAGATGTGTGGAAGGACAGATAGATGGATGATAGATAAAGATGGATGGATGGAAGGGCAAATACATGGATGTATGCATATATGGATGTATGTATGTATATATGGATGGATGGATGGATGGAGACAAAAAGCTGCTTGGATGGAGGATAGATTTTTAAAAAAATGGATGGGTGGATGGATGTTTGATAGATTAAAAGGCAAATAGATGTGTGGAAATATGGATAGATAAATGGATGGATGAATTGAAAGACAAAATCAGTGGATGGATGGAAAGAAATGGATGGATGGATGGATGGAAGGGTAAATACATGGGTGTAGAGATAGATAGACATGAATGGATGAGTAAATTCAAATGCAGATGGATGGATGGATTTAGACAAAAAGCTGGTTGGATGGCGGATAGATAAAATAAATGGATGGATGGATGGATGGATGGATGGAAACCTAGACAGACAGATGGATGGATGGATGGATGGATGGATGGAATGACAGATACTGTAGATGGCTTGATAGATACATTGGCTGGATGGAAACAACTGATTCAGAGAACATCAGAAATGATGGATGGAAAGAAAGACAAGACGTATGAGATGCTAAGATGGGTGGAGAGGTGGATGAGAACAGATAGTATATTGATTAGATAGCTGGACTATGGATGGTTTATGGTTTATTACACAAACACTTTATTGATCCTGAGAGAAATTTCAGAGAAACGCCGCATGCTTTTCGTTTTTATGCTTTGGTGAAAAGCCAGAAACCTGACATTAGGACTCCGTTAATGTTGCTATGAAGCCTGGAAGTGTGCCGTTAGTCATGGTGTTGCACGGGAATGATCCATTTCCCGCACGAAGCCGTGCTGCGATCTTGCCTCTAGGAGCTTCCTCCACTGTGAGTTATTAATGATATCAGGATAATTTAAGAGATTTAGGCGCTGCTCATCTCCTGGGGGAATATGCAGGGCTGAACACTTATCCAACCCCTTCTCTCTGTTTCCTAATGAAATATTTATTCATTCTCAACCCCTAAGGTCATCCTCATACTTTTTTCTTTTTTATGTTTTACTCTGTTTTTTTTTTTTTTAAATCCCCTTCTCTCTGCATTGTGAATGCTGCTTCCTTCCCTGGTGCTTGATCTCTCTGTGTTTGATCGAACTGTTGGATTGAAGGTTAACTCTCCCCGTGTGTCTTTTTTCCGCTTCCTGCCAGCTGGCTCCGGAGAACACGCTGCTTTCTTTCCGGAGAGCTCTGCAGAAGAACGTCAGTGGGTTGGAGGCAGAGGTGGCCATCAGGTAATTATTCATTTATTCTTTCACATATTTCCTGTCCGTCCTCCTCTGCCTGACTAAAGTGCCGATCGATACACCATTTAGACTTACACAATTGTGTGTGAGAGTGAAAGTGTGTGTGTGTGTGTGTGTGTGCGCGCACTGGGAGGTGGGTTTAGTCATGTCTGGATGATGGATGGATAAAGCGATGGAATAAAGGAGATGAGCTTCAGGCAGATACAGAAACACTAAGAGCATGAGCATACCCGAGAGAGCGGAGGTTCTTGTCGTATGCAGTCAATCCTATATATTTCTAAATCTCCAGACACCCGCTAAGCCACAATAAATGACCGTTATTAGAGCACGCAAATGTCCGGAGAGACGTTTGGTTTTTTTTTTTTTGTTGTTGTTGTTGTTTTTTTTTCCAAAGGTTCGTCCTTTTTTTGAGCGTATTGAATAGAAATGAATCATTTCGTCTCGTTCCTTTGAAAATAACGTTTTTAGTCATCGAGTTCGGTTTAAAGCCAGTTAAATAAGGAATAAATCATGACGGGGTGGCCCGAGGAGAGGAGGAGTTACTGTTACCACCTTAAAATGAATTCATTCCCATAACAGCACGTGTCAGGAGCGTTTGATTCACCTTATACCACAGCGATTTGTCAGTGAGTACAATTTTAATAACAGTAATCAGCAACAAGTCATGCCTTTAACCAGTTTATAGTTACATTTGATGCTGTGGAACATCCGAGACAAGTTAGTTAGCAAGTTAGCAGCTATAAGCAGTTGTTTGATCAGTCTCTTTTATTTAAAATAAAAAGCTCATAGTCCTCTCTCCTGAAGTCTAAAAGCTGAAATCTCCCTGAGACTCCTTCTATAAAATATTAAATAAATGTCTCCTTATAGAAAACTTCACCATATCCTTCTGACCAATCAGTATCCAAGAATTCAACAGTGCATTGGTATAAATTCATTCAAAGTGAAGGGGATTTAATTATAGTCCTGAAAATTTGCCCATAGCACATTGGTGCTATTTCTCATCAGTTGTCATTAATAGAACCATTCCAAGGGTATTGTGCACAACCTGAGGGTTCGTCCATCGTGGGGCTTCAGCTATGACTTTGTCCTAGCTGGAGCAGTTTAACCCGTTGTCGGTTAGTGTAACTGCTCTCTGGTTTTAGTCTAGATGGAGTGCCGTTCCTGATGAGAGATCGTACCCTGAGGAGAACCACAGATGTGAGCAAAGTCTTTCCTGAGAGACAGAATGACGACGCCTCGTTCTTCAACTGGACTGAACTGAGCATGCTCAGTGCTGGCCAGTGGTTTCTAAAGGTACTTAACTGTGTGGATGGATGGATGGATGGATGGATGGATGGATGGATACATGTGTGGAAAGATAAATGGATGGACTGATAGAAAGCCAGATGGAGAAATGTCTCGATGGATGAATGGATGACCTGTTGGAAATATGGATGGATGAATCAATTGATGAATGGATAGAAAGAGTGGATGGATAGAAAGATAAATGGACAGATAGACAGGAAGATAGATGGACAGATGGGTAGAAAGGCAGAGAGACGGATGGCCAGATATGCATGGAAAGATAAACGGATAGATGAATGGATAAAAAGATGGATGGATGACCTGCTGAAAGATGTATGGATGGATAAATGGATGAATAGATGGATGGATAGAAAAATGGTTGGATGGATAGCTGTTTGGATGGATGGATGGATGGGTGGATGAACCAATAGATTAATGGCTACAAAGATGGATGGAGGGAAAGATAAATGGATGGATGGATGGATAGAAAGGCAGAGAGACGGATGGGCAGATATGCATGGAAAGATAAACTGATAGACGAATGGATCAAAAGATGGATGGATGACCTGCCGAAAGATGCGTGGATGGATAAATGGATGAATAGATGGATGGATAGAAAAATGGTTGGATGGATAGAAAGGCAGAAAAATGGACGGATGGAAAGATAATTAGTTGAGCGAAGGGATGGATGGATGAACCAATAGATGAACGGCTACAAAGATGTATGGATGGAAAGATAAATGGATGGATGGTTGGATAGAAAGGCAGAGAGATGGATGGGCACATATGGATGGAAGGATAAAGTTATTAATGGATGGATGGAAAGATAAATGAATGGAAATATAAGTGGATGGCGAAACAGAAAGCCAATGCATAGACGTATTGAAATATGCCGTTTCTTTATTCCTCCTTTACTCTGCTCTCGGTGTTTTGATTTAGGTGTTTTTGGTGGTTTTTTTGGTGTCCTGCAGGATGACCCGTACTGGACGTTGAAGTACATGTCTGCGCAAGAGCGCTGGGCAATGGAAAATGAGTCAGTGTGCAGTCTGGAACAGATGCTACACCTGGCATCCGTCTACAACTGCTCAGCCCTGTTTACCCTCCGCAGACCTCCTCCAGGACACCCACACCACCTGAACTGGGTCAACCTCACCCTGACCACCGTCCTGCACTCGGGCATCCCTCAGCACCTGGTGACTATAAACGTCCTTTCTTTTCATACTTATCAAAAATGACCTGATTTTCCAAACGAGTGAAAAAAGAACAAAATAAGTCATTCAATTCCAGCGAGCCCTCAGTGGAGTTGTTTTCCTGTGTCTAAATCTCAGATTCTTAACTGAACACCTAGAGCACTATCCAGTTATTATACCTCATTATATTACACCCTATGTAGTGAGCATATATAGTGATCAGATGAACAGAAGTAGTTTGGCCTTGTGCAGCACTGCCCCCTGCTGGTGAAGTATGTGTAATTGTGCGGTGTGTGTGTGTAGGTGGTGTGGAGTGTGGACTGGGACAGAGAGCTGGTACAGCAGCAGGCTCCAGGCTTCCAGCAGATCTCCACTAAGATACAGACGCTGGAGAATCTCCACGAGAAAGGCATCAGCAGATTATTGCTGCGCTACGACCACGTCAGTGACGAGGATATACGGTGAGCTGTTAACCTCCACCCACCCCTCCCCCACTCCCAAAACACGCCCTCCTTTCATGAACAGCAATCCAGTCATTGTGGATTTTCCGATTTCCACTAACTTCCATTAGCCGATAATGAATTATTTTTTTCAACAATACTTTATTCTTCCTTCTAGACCTTCATCCTGTTTATTTACGCTTAGCATACATTTTTATTACATTCTCATACCCCCCCCCCCCCCCCCCCCCCCCCGAATTCAATTCCCTTTTCCGCTGAGTCATTTATTGTTGTAATCGTTTACTGTTCTTTCATAAAAACGTACCGTTAGATAGATCATCTGCAGACATTTCTGTAAGTAACGTATCGATCCGTGCTGGAAGATGAGCTGCCCCGGTCCGTGTCTGACTGTTTGTTTTTCATATTTAATGATTTTTTTCAAGATTTCTCCACAAATCATTTTTTTTTTTCCCCCCTAAGAGACACATCCGGGTCATATCGCTCTTTTCATTCCATTCGCTTAAAGCAAAACCTTTATGACATTTTTCTTTGCAATTAGGCATTTTATCAACTAAACTAGGCAAAATATTTATCTATTTATTTATTTATTTATTTATAATGTACGGTCTGTGTGTATACATAAGGTGCTCGAATCTGATTGGTCAGAAGGTGTGCATTACTTCCGTATAACAGCAGGGTTTCGGAGAGTGTTTCCGGCTCTGATA
The DNA here is from genome assembly GCF_001660625.3 of Ictalurus punctatus. Lineage (NCBI taxonomy): Eukaryota > Metazoa > Chordata > Actinopteri > Siluriformes > Ictaluridae > Ictalurus > Ictalurus punctatus. The sequence continues at coordinate 22,431,544 of NC_030432.2, forward strand.
TGAACGACGGGTTAATATTACTGTGCCGAACGGGCGAAGAACCACCAAAACGCCGACATTAGAACGCTCCCTCGATTGTCCATCCTATTTTTAATATCATGAGACAATGCCTTTAATCAGGACAAGCTTTTGGAAGACCTGTTTTCCAAGATTGAGTCAGGAAAACGATTCAAATTTTGATTTATAGAATCTTTTATAGACTTTTGAAGCCGAGTTTCATTGAATGTTTGTTTGGTGAATAGCTGTATAGGTCTTAAATAGCAGTGAAAATGACAAGTGAAGCTGGTGTGGTAATAAAACTCGACTCTAATACAAACGAAGAAATATTAACATGCTGTTTCTAATTTTCTAGTTATTGTTTCTATAGTAACCGCTCATCGTACACAGGGACTTGTACGGTCACGTAATGGAAGACTAATCGTTTTAACGGAACGTGGTTCCTGGTGCTCCGTGTCAAAACACGTCATGTTTGTGATATTTGTTGTAATATTTGGTGAAGTTGGCATACTTTTGGCCGTATAGTGCATGTGTTGTGTGGGACAGTAAAGTTCTGTAAGCACGAGGGGGAAAAAACACAAGGTGGACCTCCAACATCCGACCAATCAGGACGAGGATGCGATTGTCCCCGCCTGTCAGTAATGTCGCAGCTTTGATCATTCAAAAATCTAGTAGTTATACAATCCATTGGTTCTGTATTTGCTGTATAACATGCTGGTGTTTCTTCTTTGGGTCTCTATGTAATATGTAATGTGTGTGTGTGTGTGTGTGTGTGTGTAACAGGACGTACACAGCTGGTAATGTGAGTGTGACTCTGTACACTGTGAATGAGCCGTGGCTGTACTCTGTACTCTGGTGCAGCGGCGTGCACTCCGTCTCCTCCGAAGCACCGCAGATCCTCAAGAAGGTTTTATCACCTCTCTGGATAATGGTGAGAGACCGACAGTGCGCTTTGTAATTCCTCTTACGGGTTCAATAAAACGTCTATCAGATTCTCGCCACCTTTCGTGTAAACGAGCAAATACATAACAACACATGCAGTGAGTCACCTTGCGAGCTTAGACAGATGGAGAAACAGCAAAATATTATTTATGGCTCAAATGTGTGCATTTCCTAGATTAGTCTCTTGTCTGTTGAAAGTTCTTTGGGATTTCACAGACCAGAACAGAGCTCGACAGAATTTGGTCAGATCAAAGTGAAATCGCCGGGGGGAGGGGTCAATAATTTTGCTACGCTACGGATACCGTAGTGTTGAGAAGGAGTGCTGTTATTGGGGAAAAAAATAAAATAAATAAAAATTCTCCAGTTATTTAAGAGGAACATTTGATCCATTTGTCACGATGTTCATTTGATTCAGTCATTCGAAACATAGCAATAATAGATAAGTAAGGAATAAAATATTCCGGGGCAAACTTTTATAGGAACACAATCAACCACGGGATGCTAACAGTTACCATCATGAAGATGAATATTTACCAATAAAAACGGTTTTATTCCTTTCACACCACAGCAATTGGCTAACACAAGTTCTTCTCTTTTTTTTTTTTAAATGAAAGAATGGCATGCCATACTTTTAATCGTGATATATATATATATATATTACTTTTAATTTATTTATTCATTTTCATGTGATTCATTTTCATGTGATTCATTTACATGTGAATCGTCCATGAAACAAGCTAGTTCCTCTTGTTGCTAATGTTATAGCAGCTATAAACGTCCGTCCCCTCACGTTCTGTTGCCGTTAAGACGGATAAATGCGACGTGTTAGCGAGGAAACGGAAAACGTCATGTCTTCTGCCCTGAAGACTTTCCTGTGGCCGGTTTGCATCTTTACACCAGACTTTAAGAAAGCGTTAACACCGGAGACTCTTTATTTGTTAAATAACACAGTTCATGATTAGTTCTCAGATTATGTAAAGCATCCACACGTCCGTGTGAATGAGATGTTACTACAGAAGCTCTAGCAGCGTTTTCGGATATAAATTTAGGGCTGTTCTCTAAAATGTAAACGAGGTTTATCGGGAGAAAAAGTGTTGTTTTTTTGGGTGTGCGTGTGTGTGTTACAGTGCCCCCTAGTGTCTGCTCTGTCATATCACTGTTTCTGTTTCAGAGTCCAGACGAGTACTGCGTGATTTGGGTCGCCACAGATCTCGTCTCCTTCGCCCTGGTCCTGGGGATTTTTGTATTTCAGAAGTAAGCACTTTATCGGTTAGACTGTGCAATGGGTTTTTACAGGACAGATACACGGTGCATGCCGAGCGAGACAGGACCGGTTTTCACACTGTTTAGAAGTTTATTAAGCTACGCCTCATTTGTATCTGTCTATCCTTCTGTTTCTCCTTCATAGATGCACTCTGCCAGCGTTAGAACCTCCTGCATTAATTATTTTGTACAAAATGGTGGAAGGAATGCGGTATAATTATACCAGAGCCCACGTCATCGTGTCATATAATTGAAGTGAATTCAGAACTTTATTAAATTAGCGTTCACAACTTTAAAAGTGTTCAGTATTAAAGACGAGTTTTTGAGTGAGGGATAGCGGAAAGGAAACGGTAGGGGGGAGGTGGGGGGATAAGAACTATAGAGTGAGGGTATGAAAGGGAAGGAAAGAGGTTGATGATTGAATGAGTGCATGAGCAGTGACTGTATTTTGACTGTTTCTATTTTAAAATGCTCAGCAGTAAGCAGTGTGGGATTTTTCTGGCTACTGGTTTCATGCTGACTTTTGTGCTGCGCTCGGCATCGTGATTTCAGCTTCTGCTTCTGAACTGACCTCTCGATTCTCTCCTTCTTTTACTCTGTTATCTTTGTACCCTTCGTTCCTTCTCCTCCTCCTCTTCCTCCTCCTCCTCCTCTGCTGATCTGCATGCTCCTCTTCTCTGCTGCATTCTGGCATCTCAGCTATCACTTGATCAGGTAACTGGGTCACTTCTACCGACCCACGATGCTGTGCTACTGCGCCTGCCTACAGTATCTATCTATCTATCTATCTATCTATCTATCTATCTGTTTTTTTTATCTGTCTGTCTGTCTATCTATCTGTCTCTCTGTCTGTCTATCTATCTATCTGTCTACCTACCTGTCTGTCTGTTTGTCTATCTATCTGTCTGCCTGTCTATCTATCTGTCTGTCTGTCTGTCTAGCTGTCTGTCTGCCTATCTATCTATCTATCTATCTATCTGTCTGTCTGTCTGTCTGTCTGCCTATCTGTCTGTCTATCTGTCTGCCTATCTATCTATCTATCTATCTGTCTGTCTATCTGTCTGCCTATCTGTCTAGCTGTCTGTCTATCTATCTATCTGTCTGTCTTTCTGTCTGTCTGTCTGTCTGTCTGTCTATCTATCTGTCTCTCTGTCTATCTATTTATCTATCTGTCTGTCTATCTTTCTGTCTGTCTGTCTGTCTGTTCATTTCCTTTATATCCAGCAATTGAAATAAGTGCACTATCTTACACAATAAAACGATTGTTTTTTTACTCAGCCGCAGAAAACATTAACTCTAAAACGTGGCTGCGCGAAATGAACTACTTAGAGTTGAGTGCCAAAGTTTGTGCCCCGACAATCTACAATCTATCTACGTAGAAAAAGGGTATCAGGGTGGACTTGCAGAATATTTATGAAAACAAATTCAGAAAAACAGGACTGAAAATCAGTCCTCATCAGTATTATTAATATCTGAGGTATGCAAATTTTTGCACAAAAGTTCTAGATTTAATTTGAAGCTTAATACATGAAATAATTAATATGCACGAATAAATAATGCTGTAGATTATGGGTATTATTTAAAAAAGTGGGGAAAGGGGATTCCAATAATACTTCAGTACTTGGATATGTGAATATAATAATGAGAATTATTATTATTTTTTAAATTATTATTTTATAAAAATATATATATATATTTATTTTTTTTTACATTTTTTTATATTAATTAAAATAAATAGTATGTAAACAGTCAATTTCTTCTCACAGCTATACCATCTAGCCCTTTAAAAAAATAGTTATTTATTTATTTATTTATTTATTGACGCTAAACCAAACCCACCACTCAGTACCTCTACATCGATGTGATGTCCCTGGTATCTTCATCAGTAACTTGTTAATCAGGTACACGGTGATCTAGAGCTTGAAATCTTAATCTCGTAATCTCTGATTAAGCTTTTAATATTCTGATTTAATTAATCAGTGGTGTATAATAAGTAAGCCACTTCGTATTATGTCCACTAGAGGGTGGTGTTGAACCTTTGTTCCAGTCAGTAGCCTGTTAGCCTCTGACATGATTATTTAAAGCTTCCTGCCTGAGCGCTTGAGATTTTTATTTTAGCTCCCGTTGGAGTTGAGATGTAAATTTCTCCTGGTGGAGCGATGTAGGTGGCGTGTGTGAGATGGATGGTGGCTCTGCGTTAATCACACGAACGTGCACTAAAAGTCAGTTATTTATAGCAGTGTGTCTGAGCTCAGACTCCCACACACACACACACACACACACACACACAACCTCACACTACAGCGAAGGACAAGTATAGAGACACTGCAGGACACCAGTGATTAATATCAGTGTGCTATCTAACCTATCCACAGCATTACATTATTTAATAATCACATTAGCCATTTATTATTAGCCGTTGGTCTAATAGGAACAGATTAGATTAGATTAGATTAGATTAGATTAGATTGCTACTATTGCTGAAAATGTAGTGGGTGAAATATTACACATAACTGAGACGCTTTCCAGGCTGTAGATCGGGGATGGACGATATGATGAGATGATAAAGGTATCCTGAAATAGGGTTACGTGCAAAAGTTTGCATCCCTCCTTCTTCAGATATTGGGGGGGGGTTTAACATTTCGGTTACAATTTATCTACCAAATAAAGAAAGTTACACATGAAATGTGCGTGTAACCTGAAACAAGACAAAAACAACCCACTGCTTTGAGGATATTAATAATAAAAGTAATCCAAGGTAATAAGTTAATAAGGGGTAATAATAAAAACACAGAGGGTGGGTATGTTATTAGAGAATATTTATATTACATTCAGAAAGAGGGAACTTTTGAACCGATTGAATGATGAGATTAAAAAATAGCAAACAATATGGAGCATTTAAAATCTGGAAAGGCTTAGAAGGCAATTTAGAAAAAGGCTGAAAGGTCTGGAATTTGTTTACGAATAAAGACACGAACCACGAGTTACGTCTTCTCTACTGTGAGCCTGTCTTTTCCAGCCTCATTATTATTATTATTCTTTATGAGTAGAGTTCAGAGTTCAGGTGTACATCCATAAAGCACAGTATTATTTGTTTATTTGCTCTGTTAATTAATTCATTAACTAGACCCCTGCAGGAGGACATCAGTATTGAGACCTCTGTGTGTGTGTGTGTGTGTGTGTGTGTGTGCGCGTGTGTGTGTGTGTGTGTGTGTAGGTGGAGGATGAGTGGCATGCGTAGCTACAACCCGGAGCAGATCATGCTGAGCGCCACTGTCAGGAGGTCGAGCCGAGACGTCAACATCATGAAGGAGAAGCTCATCTTCTCTGGTAAAGGGATTATGTGTGTGTGTGTGTGTGTGTGTGTGTGTGTGTGTGTGTGTGTGTGTGTGTCTTTCATTTTGTGTTTGAGCATGAGCCCTATGATGTCTCCATGGCTCTGAGCGGTTCTAACGTTTCCCAAAGGTCAGCAACAGTAGCCGTTTAACCCCAGCTGTAACCCTCCATCATCTCATCTCCCATCCTGCACCATCCCTAACCATCCCGCTACATCCCGCTACATCCCCCTCCATCCTGCTCCTACCTGAACCATCCTGAATCATCTTTCATCCTCCTGCTCCATCCTGCATCATCTTTCATCACCCCCCTCCACCCTGCTCCATCCGGCTCCTACCAGAACCATCCTGCTCCATCCTCCTCCATCCTGAACCATCCCTAACCCCCCTTCATGACCATCCCGCTCCATCCTGAACCACCCTGAACCATCCTGCATCATCCACCCTCTCGCTGCCTCTCACTGCATCCTGCCATCTCTCCATCCACCGCTCCATCCTTCACCTCCAGTCCTAGCTCATGAATGGCTGTGGTTGTCATGACCAGTGCTCTCTTCATGGTGAGTAACCATGTGGGGAAAATGTAAAAGTGCCTTGCACAAGTTTTCATTCCTTCTATATATCCCATCCATCCGTTCTAACATCCGACCCTCCGATACAATTTCTTCCTTTTCCTTTCTTTCTATAAAAGATGATGATTTCTATAAAATAATGATTTCCTCCCCGAGTCCAGAGACGTGCGTTATAGGCTGATTGGCATCTCCAGATTGTCCGTGTGTGTGTGTGTGATGCCCCGCGATGGGATGGCAACCTCGTCCAGGGTTTCCCCCGCAGTGTGCCCCGGGTTCCCTGGGTAGGATAAGCGGTGTAGAAGATGGATGGATGGATGGATGGATGGTTATTCTAAAGGGTTATCATCATGTGGAAGGATTTGAACCGGTTGTGTTGTGTGTCTCTCTGTGTGTGTGTGTGTGCAGAGGTCAGCGATGGGGTCAGCTATGAGGAAAACGGGTTCGACTGCTACACCAATCAGGGCGTTCACTGACTCGGCGCTCCACACTGACCGGGTGAAGACGTCGGATTTCCGACTCGCCCGTACCGCTTTATTTCTTTTCCTCGTCGTCGCTTTGTCACAAAATGTTTCATTCTTTTCCCCATTTTCAGTTTCCCTGTGAGCTTTGGAACGTCACTGTATTGCTAAAGGAACATCAGTGTATATTCTGTATAGTTTCTTCTTCTTCTTCTGTTTTGTACTGTAAATGACGTGTGAAGCATTTGACGTGAGCGGTCTGTGGCCTGTCGAGTGCTCGTGACGACCGGAACGTCCACCGTCTTGTTTCGATTGTTCATTTTGGAGATGAACGACCGGAACCAGGGTGTGAGGGATATTCCTAAACGAACCTGCGCATGCGTGTGTGGTCTGTGACGTATGTTCTGATGTACTCTGGGACACTCTCTTGCCTCCTCCAAGGGCCGAAGCGACTTCCTGTGTGTTTACAGCGTGCCTGTATTTTCATACACACCCATTTAACATTTCCAACTAGGATGATTTTTATTTATATTTGTGTGTTTTATGCCTTTCGGTCGTTTAAATAAAGGTGTGAAGGGTTTTAAATGCACGCAGAGGAGTAAACAGGTTCCAGTCGATGTACTTGAGCTTATAAAGGTTTGTGGTTGGACTGTAAAAGCAGGAAGAGCGAGTACAAGCTTTTAAAGGAAAAGTCCACTCCGAATGCCTTGCACATTAACCCCATCTTTATCTCAAACTGCACTAGCGTCGGAGCGACACACGAGCGCTAACTTCTCACGGGAACGACCGGCCGACGAGTCGCACCGGATCATTCGGGATAAACGTATCGAACGCGTTTCAGGGTGGAGTTCTTCTTTACAGTCCGACACCGAAAGAGCCGAAGCCGAACACGTCTCGGTGCCGTGGGCGGTACTACTGGAACAGACATCTGGCCTGGAATCAAAACCGAGTGTTTATATTTATATATTGTACAGTGATTGTGTCACAGCATCATCATCATCATCATCATCCTCGTCATCATCGACTTGTCTCCTTCCTCATCGGCTCACTGTATTTTATTCGCGATGAACAGTTTATAAGTTGTGGCACTGGAAGACATGTTAGATGAAGCGTTTTAATAAAAAGTTCACGTTCACACGAGACGACGTACAAATCGTGTTATTTTGGGTTGTTATTTTATACGTGTTGCTCGGAATAAATAAAAATCGATATTTAAAAAAAAAAAAAAAAAAAAAACAACAACACACAAATCATTTATTTGTGGATCGTGAATTTATATAGAATTTATTAGAGAGACAGCCAGATAGAGAGAGATGGACAGAGAGAGACAGAGAAATAGAGACAGGGAGAGAGACAGACAGAGAGATAGATGAGAGAGAGAGAATTAGATAGAAATAGAGAGAGAAATAGACACACAGAGAAATAGAGACCGAAGGAAAATTGAGAGAGACAGAGAGCGAAATGGAGTCAGAGAGAAATAGAGAGAGACAGAGAGAGAAATAGAGACAGAGAAATAGAGAGAGAGAAATGGAGTCAGAGAGAGAAATGGAGACAGAGTTAGATAGAGAGAAATGGAGTCAGAGAGAGAAATAGAGATAGACAGAAATAGTCAGAGAGAGAGAGAGAAATAGAGACAGAGAGAGAAATAGAGATAGTTAGATAGAGAGAAATGGAGTCAGAGAGAGAAATAGAGAGAGAAATAGAGACAGAGTTCGAGAGAGAGCGAGACAGAGATAGAGAGAAATAGAGACAGAGTTAGAGAGAAATAGAGTCAGAGAGAAATTGAGAGAGAGATAGAGACAGAGAGAGTTAGATAGAGAGAACTAGAGACAGAGAGAAATAGAGACCGAGAGAGTTAGAGAGAAATAGAGACAGAGAGAGAAATAGAGACAGAGATAGAGAGAGAGTTAGATAGAGAGAAATAGAGACAGAGATAGAGAGAAAGAGTCAGAGAGAGAAATAGAGACAGAGAGAGAGTTAGATAGAGAGAAATAGAGACAGAGAGAGAAAGAGTCAGAGAGAGAAATAGAGACAGAGTTAGATAGAGAGAAATAGACAGAGAGAGTTAGAGAGAAATAGAGTCAGAGAGAAATAGAGACAGAGAGAAATAGAGTCAGAGAGAAATAGAGACAGAGATAGAGAGATAGAGAGAAATAGAGACAGAGAGAGTTAGAGAGAAATAGAGTCAGAGAGAAATAGAGAGAGAGAGAGAGAGAGAGTTCGATAGAGAGAGTGAATATATAGCGAAACAGCGTAGAGTCACATAGACATGACATTCTTCCCAAAAAGACAGGTTTTACATTCGGTTCTTTACAGTATGAATTAACTCATCTCTCTATTTCCAGATTTTGGCAAACTGACATCAACTTTTTAAGCATTTAAGCTTCAGTACTAATGTTTAATTTCTATTCTGTAAATTATATATATATATAAATATATAAATTACTATGAATCTAGATTCGTAAGCGTTAAGTGTGTTACATATTGTTTTTATTACGTACGTGTTGATCGTAAAATAAGAAAAATCGACTATGTGCCTATTTTTTGGCTGAACTGTAAAGGCGAGTGCTTCACACAGAGCAAAGAATTCAGAAATAACCGTTTTTTCCCGAACTGGGGAAAGATAAGAAGCCAAAAATCACATCATTATCTATATTAGAATCACACACATGATAGATTTGTCCCAAAAGGATATGAAATTGTTTTCAGTGTACAAAAATATCTCACCTTTTACAATGAGTCCAGACTGGACATTATTTTATGCATTAAAAACAATAATAATAATAATAATAATAATAATAATAATAACAACAACAGGCATTTGGCTTGTTTTATTTACTCATTCAATTTGGCCCCCGAAAAAGTACAAACGTTTTCTATTCAAGTTCTTTTAGGTGTATAAAAATAATTATTAACACACAGTTACGATTTTTTTTAAATTTTTTTTTTTTATGACTGACAAAATGACTATTTCTTTAAGCATTTACGCCTCCGTATTTTAAAGTGCAACGTTTTTCTTCTAAATCCAAGCTTGAAATGTAAGACGAAATAAAAACGAAAAATAAAAATAAGAGAAAAATACATTAAACACGTATTAGTAGGTAAAGCACGGTACCTATTTTAACACAGAGCGTAGACTTTACTTCTTGTTGTTGTTGTTCACAATCAACTCAAACAACTGTACATGAGACAGCATGAACGCCAAACACTCTTATTTCTAAAAGACCGGTCACTTCTTTTGGTTAGCAAAACAGTTTTCCCAATGCCTAAATAAAAAAAGTAATTAATTTTGAAAAAATTAAATAAATTTAAAAAAAAATCAAGATGATCCACGATCATGACCATGATGCACAATTAACAGTAACAGCAGCCATTATCTAAAAATAAAACAAAAAACCGCCACCTGTAAACACAGTGGCTTAAATAAAAGTAGTCGTGAACAGTCTGAGAGGCTATAAATAAATAAATAAATAGCTGTACGGAGATTATAATATCACTGCACTGTACAGCTCGGGCTGTGTGCTGTACTTCTCCTTCATCTTCCTTAACATCAGTGTGAAGCATTAATTATCGAACCCCGTCCAGACGTCTTCTGACCGGCTTTCCATCAACATTTCCGTTCTGCTTAACTCGAACAGGCCGTCACGCGCGCGCATGCACAGCCAGACGTGCGTTCCTGATGGATCCTTGTGAATGCAGCTTCGGTCCAGACGGAAGCAGAAGAACACGGCTACGGTCTCTGTTTAAATAAGCAATTCATGGATCAATATCACTTTATTTATTTATTTATTTTTTGAATCTGGCGCTTTGTATACGTGTACGTCGTCCTGCACGAGTTTCGATCGTGTTCTGTAGAGATCCCACCGTTCTGGAACTTTCTACAGTGAGACGATGAGCACCTCGTGCAAAGCTTTCAGGAATGTAGGCTGAACGTGTTCCCACACTGCTTTATATAACAATATAACCTGTTCTCGGGAAGAACCCACGCACGTGTGTTACGATCTGAGCGGCTGAAAGATTATGTACTTTAAGCGTAATAGCAGTTTAAAAAAAAAACAAAAAAAAAAAAAAACACGTTGGGCAAATTGTATGACATGCTAAACGTCCAAATGATCGCTTTCTCGCTTTCCGAAAGGGAACTTGTTCTCCGCTCAGTTTGGTCCTGAGTCTCGGGTTCCTCCGCCTGATGTTCCGCCCCCTGACGTTCCTCAGCTGAAGTTGGTTTTGCGCAGGTGTCTGTTGGGAATCTCGATGGCGCTGACCTGCAGAGGCCACGATCCTCCCATGATGCCCGCCTGCAGCGCCACGCCCGTCACGACGGCCAGGTCCGGGTCCACGCGCGTGTTCGCTTCCTTCCCGAAGTACTCGCTGATGATCTGGCGAACGCGTGGGATCCTCGTGGACCCGCCCACCAGCACGACCTCGTCCACTTCGTCTTTCTCCAGCCGTCCCTCTTCCAGGACCGTCTCGATGGGGGCCAGGATCTTCTGGAACAGATCTGCGTTGAGATCCTCGAAGAGCTGGCGGCTGAGCTCCTGCTGGAAGGTGACGCGCTCTTCCTGCTCTCCTGCGGTTCGGAGACGGAGCGGGACTTTCAGGGAGACGCTGGAATTCACCGTCAGGCCGAGTTTGGCTTCTTCGACGGCCTGACGGAGACGCTGGACGTCCTCCTTTAACGACGGAGCCACGCCGTACTGCTGGAGCACTCGCTCGCTGGCGTACTGGAAGAGCCGCTGGCTGAAGTCCTGCCCTCCTAACTTGTTATTTCCTGTTGAGATGACACCCGGGAGTTAACGGAGGACGTCAACGGTCACGTCCGTCGTTTACAAACTGACCCGGACTTGCACTTTCACTTACTTTTTAATTTAATAGTACGGGTTTGTTTAAAATACTAAATATATCTTAGCATGAACACTGTTCATTTTTACCAATATAGAGCTGAGTGCAAAAGTTTGCACACCCTATAGTTTTTGAATGGTAAAAACATAAAAAGAATTGAAATTTTATTTTTTTTTTAAATTTTTTTTAAAATCAACCAAAAGGTTTTCAAATGGTTTCAGAGATTACATGAATAAAATCATTTCCTAATTAGTATCATCATCATACGAGATTTGACTCCATCATTTATGGAAGGAGTCTCCAGTGTCAGAGCTTTGTAAAAAAAAAAAATAATAATAATAATTTTTTTAAAAATTGACGTTTCCTGCTGTGGGGGAAGTCTTTAGGACAGAGAATTTGAATCTCATTAACTTCTTAAAGATGTTTAATTGCTGAGTTAATTGCTCAGTTAATGTGTGTGTGTGTGTGTTCTGACCTGCCATGGCCCTGGTGAGGAACATCCCCCCCTGTTTATTGAGCAGAGACACATCCAGCGTTCCTCCTCCCAGATCCACCACCAGGACGTTAAACACGTCCACTTTATGAAGCCCGTACGCCATCGCCGCTGCCGTGGGTTCGTTAATGACCCTCAAGATGTCCAGCCCTGAAGAACAAACCGCATTAAAATCACTGTTTGTTTGGACAGAAGGCGTTCACTTCAATTTCGAAAACAAACAAACAAACAAACAAACAAACAAAAACAGCAGCTGTAACAATCGGACGTCCGTAACATTAAACGTAACTATAAACAGATTTTAAAAAAAACTAGCAAATTCCTGTCGTATTAAAGTAAAACAATCGAGTTCAGGATGCTAACGTTTACTCCGTTTCATCACAGCACCTTGTTGTTGATTATTTTCCTAAAACAGCTCATGGGGTGTTTTATTTCTCACTTAAACACGCCCTGTCTTTCTTCCGTCGTATACGAGTGTATAAAGCACCTGCGTTGCTCGTTATTCATACATACATACATGTAAATGGCAGACGATAACATCGCAAGCGAGCGTTAAGTGTTCCTGCATCGTAAATAGTAAGAGCCAATCAGGCCACAGTATGCAAATAAAGGCCAGGTAACGTCTCTTTTCTTTTTGTGAGGCGTTATTAAACACATCACACGCGACTGTGTTACTGAATCGCAAAACGTCACGTCTCAACATGCAAACGAAAGCCAGACAATAATGATTTACCGGCAGAAGGGGGCGGGGCTTGGAAGTTTGCGAGTGGTTCCAATTTGCATACTAATTCATCTGCATTAAAGCTTAAAAGTAAATTTTACCGCCTTTTTTCTTTTTTAACCAAGCGGTCTTTAAAACTAGAATCTAAACGGAGAGTCTTATTTTTTTTTCTGACTTCAGTGCACGCAGTCCTGCTACGCTATGATCATAAACGCGCTCGGCAGCTGCAGGAAGTCCTGCTCGGATCCCTTAAGCGATATCTGCGATGGATTAAACGAACGGCTGCAGGCCCAGAGTGTAGATTCAGCAAGCGGTTTATTGGCAGAGGGACCTGCTAAACTGGCAGCTCGGATGGTGTAGTTCCTCTGCCTCTCGTCGAAGTCCGCCGGCACGGAGATCACCGCTTTGTCGATGGGGACCCCGAGGTGCTGCTCCGCCATTTTCTTCATCTTTAACAGCAGCCGAGAGCCGATGAACTCGGGGCTCACGGTGAACGTGCTGTTCGTGCTGAGCAGGAACTCGGCGCTGCCGTTGTTCAGCACGACCTGCGTAAACACGATAAATGGTGTGCAAAGCTTAGAAGTCTGTAAACGCTTTACAGACTGAGAAAGCCTCTAAACAAGGGGGCCAATATTTATTCACAACAACTGAATAAACGTGATACTTGTATACAAAGCAATGCAATGTAAGGAGTGCGATACATAAGTATACTATACTTGTGTGTAATAAAATTTATAAATATATATATATATATATATATATATATATATATATATATATATATATATATATATAAATCCTGAGGTAAGTTATTTTCTACGTGTTATTTTATTCCTCTTACACCTCATCAATTTGTCCATATTTTCACATGTTAAAGAACTACACACTGTACTTTTTATCTGTTTAATGATTTGGAACTTCACCGACACTGGAGACTCCTTCCAGAAATGTTAAACAAACGTCTCCTAAAAGAAGATTTCTCCATGTTAACGCTTATACGTTGTTATTTTGGTTAAATAACAGCACATTTTTGTCAATTCATTCATTATTAGGACTTTGTAGACGTTCATGTAGAGCGTCTGCTGTACAAGTCCCTGTTTCCGTTAGAGAAATGATGACATATTAGAGATAGTATATGTGTAATATATATATATATATATATACTATGTAACGTTTATACATGGTGTAACTTTTTCCTAATGTACACCGTTCTTCTTCCTTGTTGTTACGACAACAACTTTGAAACCTAATAAACTAAACGATTTGAATTAAGGTTCTGTGAGAGCTTCGTTTCGTGAGAAGGGCGCGAAAACTTTTGCACGCGATGCATTACGTTGCGCAAACGACACGCTTTGGGTTTTCTGATGGTCGGAAAAACAGACGGTTGTTAGAATGAAGGTGCACTCTTTTTTTTTTATTTCTTTACCTTGAAGGGGTAGCGAGCGCTCTCCTCATCCAACGTCTTCTGCTCAAAAATCTTCCCTATAAATCGCTTGGCATCGTAAAGCGTGTTTTGCGGGTTGATGTCGGCCAGCTCCTGGCCTTCGTGCCCGACGTATACGCCCGTCTCGGTGAAGGACACCACACTGGGGATGCTTTTTCGCCCCTTCTCGTCTCCGATCACTTCCACGTCCCCGGTTCCCGGTTGGAAGACCGCCACCGAGCAAAACGTCGTCCCGAGATCGAGCCCGATGACTCTGGGTTTAGGAGGAGGCAGATACTGCTGGCCTAGATATCCGGCTAGGAATAACGCCAGGATCACAGAACCTACAAGATAAAAAAACAACGCGATGTAATTTAAATCACAGCGTCGATACTATAGCATCATCTGGCCCAGCCCTACTTCTCAATCTGTCTTTACGGCACAAACTGGTAACAAGTCCCATAACTCGCATATTCTTCCAAACAAATAAACTCATCAGTCAAACTCATCAGTGTCCCAATGCGCAGCAAGACAGGGTCCTTACCAGTGCTCCAAATCGAGCACACGATATACCGATTTACAATTTATGAAGGCAAAAATACACTGGCGAATATCTTACTGTTAATGAGCTGCTGTTGTAGACCAAGCCACGCCCCAGGGGGCGGGACATAAAGGTTGTAGAGAGCATGTAATTGGACAAATACAAGACTAGTACAGGATGAGCCATAAAAACTTGGCAATCATTTCAAATCAGAAATGATGTACTATAATATAATTATATACATTATATATAATACAGATTAATTATAAATATATTATTTCCAAATAATATTTATTGTACTTTTATTTAAAAATGAGTACTACTATTAGTACTAAAAAAAAAAGCTCAGAAACACTGAGTTTTGATTTTAAAAATCTTTAAATGCTATTCCTAAATGTTTCCTTTAAACCTACAAGTGTCCTCCTAATTAACCCATTATTCTATAGATATTTTATTGAATAATTTGCACTGCGTCTTGGTGATGTTTGTAAATATTATAAAACAGCTGTCAGTATTGATGTCGTCATCAAGCTAGCGATGAAACTTAGCTGGCTAACTAGATTAGCTTAGGTAGAGGGTACATACAATATTATACCATAGATTACAATAAATATACAATCAATTCCGTTAATTATAGCAATATATAAACATGGTTAAAACCGTTACCTAGACGACTGTATTACTGTAGCTTAATCGCTCAAGACCCGGAAATGAGCAACAATCATTAACTCTGTATCTATTTTCTAATACTTATCGCTAAATAATCTGACTCATAAACAGCTAGCCCGAAAAATAACTCACCGATTATAGACATTTCTCCTGCCATTTCGGCTCCCGCTGTTTTAATAAACACCACGAACTAAAGTGACGTTCATTCAGTAACTGAAACCGAGCCGGGAAACATTTTTACCACACGACGTACACGTCGACATAACGACAGAGCGGTGTGTTTATGGGAACTGTAGTCTTTTTTCCGACAAATACACACCGAATCAATTCATTGTAAAACTAAACATCCCATAAGGCTGTGCGTGGGTACGCTCTTTCCGGAAGTTCAGAAACTTCCGCCTTAAACGCGCTGCGATTTTACACGTCGTTACTTTATAATACGTTTATACGTTATAAAAATTATTTTTAACAAATGAAATCCGTTTGTAAGTGAATTAATGGCATTTAAATGTATAAATACAATTAATATGTAATAGTACTTAGCTACCGCATTATCCGAGTACTAACTACGTCAACATTTTCGCCATATTGGAAAGGGCAATATTAGCACGTAAACCTATGGAAAGATGGTGTGTGTGTGTAGTCTGATAAAATCATATTCTGTGTGGTATGTTGGTTAAATGTATGGTTACGCAGCAATGAATCATAACCCAAAATAAAACCTGCAAGTCTTCAGCAAACAATTTACTGATATTCATACATTTACATTAAATTAAGAGTAGCCTAATATCATGGCCGGCCCTGACCAATTTGGTGCCCTAGGCAAGGTTTTAGCTAGTGCCCCTTGCATTGCAGCAATTCCACCACCGATCATTGTGTTCATACACTCACACATAAACTACATATTTTCTTTTTGTGTCTTAGAGATTTTCTTTATTTTAGAAACAAACCCCCCACTTGATGCCGCATCTCTGGGCTGTGCTGAAGTAGAGAAGGTGTCTACAGGTGGCCCAGGATTTGTAGGGGTGGGATTCAAATATTTCAAAAGTTCCTTTGAAGAGAGAACTGGAGTATATGATTGTTACATTATATTACATTATATGCTGATGGTGAAACAATATACAATAATAGCACTTAAATGAGGCATATAAATATTTATAAAGGAATGAATTGAACTTATAATCAATAAATAATAATAATAATAATAATAATAATAATAATAATAATAATAATAATAATAAAGCCCTGGGATTAGATGCATGTGCGTGTATTGTGCACCCCCAATCCTATTTCCGACAAGTCCAGCCTTCTCCACTACAACTGGCTATAAAGATGCCACTATTTCCAACTTTTTCATTATTGAAGCGACTTAACATCGATGAATGTAAACACAAAAACTAATGCAAATAATGTTCTAGTATTAAAATGCTAAGAATGCCTGGACCATATTTGTTTATCGATCATTAAATATGTCAATGGCAATGTCTAAACGTCATATCATTTTTAAAGATAACTGACAAAAACCTCACAAGATTGCCATCTAGGTAGCTAATTTATTTAATTAACTCCGCCCCAAAGAGGAACTGCTTAGCCCTACCCATTTTCTTTAAAAGGCAACTCAAAGCAAACACAGTTGACTGGCAGTGTTTCAGTACAGATGCAGTTTGTATCTCAGGCAGCAGGGGGCGCACAAAACGACAACCTACGTTTAACATGGATTGGCGCCAGAATTCAGGTTGCCAGATTAAATTCACTGGTTGCCACCAGTTACGATTTTAAATTTCTGTCCAATAGGCCTACAGTATGTGAAAGTAGAACAAATAACATCATTTCTAATAATGCTATAATAGTCTAATAATATTAGAAACTTTTTTCCAAATGGAAAATCCATCCAGTCTCCAACAGTGACCAGGTTAGCGGTTGAAAATGTAAGATTACGACAAACGTAATGTCAAAGAAATAATTTATTAACTCTTACTGAACATTAAAAAAAGTAGGAATATATATATACACAGTAGGTTTATATTAATATACAGAGACCAACAGAAAAAGAAATGAGTATGTCATGTATAAATACAAAAGTCAGCAGATATTTTAACACAGTAAACCTATTCCTACAAATCCACAGACAAACGTAATGTGTAATTATTTGAATTTGTGAGTAGTCACAAATCCTCATGGCTCAGTTCCGAGAACAAGGACGTCAGTGAACATCGGCGTCCTCTCTGCTCGTGTCTGCACAGTCGTTTGGGATGAAACAGCCCGAGTCTCGAGGACAGTCGCTCGCTTCCTCGTCGTCCTCCTCACACTTCGTCTCGTCCAGCTCGCCCCCTGTGGGTCACAGCAGATTGAGGTTAGAGCGTGTGGATCTACTCAGCTGCTTCATTACATTTCAGTAAAGCAAACCTAGGGTTAGGGTTAGGGACATGACATCTGTCTTTAATAAACTTACGTATTCTGTACACTAACGCTCCAAACACAACAACAACAACAACTATGCTGCATTTGACTAGAGGTTGTAACTCGTAATTCATGACCTCCAACTAGGAAAAAACCAGAGACCCCTCTCCCCAACTCCTCAACCCCGAGTTCAGGAAGTGACCTCAAATCAACATGGCTGCTCTCACTTACTGCTTAACTTTAAATGAGTTGTACTGTGTATACTTTAGTATTTCCTTTAGAAATAAATCTCTAACACCGACGCTAAAGTTCACTTTTTTGAGGAAGAAAATCTACATCACTCATCGCAGCTAGCTAACTAGCTTGTTCCTTACATGGAGGCGTCCATGTTTTTTTGGTTTTTTTTTCCTTTCCGCCTACTTTATAGCTCGAATGTATGGAGGTGAAAATCTCAGAGAGTCTGACACATGCAGCATATATTTACGCTTTTGTGACAGAAATAATTTTAGGATTCTTTAATATGTTCACTCGATCAAACATCCCAATCCATTTAAGTCCATTTAAACAATTAGCTAACGCGACTATACGAAGCAACAACCAATGGCTTGCTATTTTCGCTACTTTTTAGTACTCTCGTACACTTTAGGACGATACACACGTCATCTTATTTACATAAAAGCTGATTTCAACCTTGTAGCAATGCGTACAATGTTTTTTTTTTCTTCTCTTTACTGATGTAATGGATATCAATGACTGTTGGGAGATCTGCCTTATGAATATTAATGACTAGTGAAAATGTGCTGTAAAATGTGCTCCATCCAAAAAAAAAAAAAAAAAGGAATTTCCTCCTGTTTTGGGCGTGCCCGTGTTCAGTGTTGAATTTGTCTGTGATGTCACGCTCCACGGTAGTGGTTAATGGCTCTTCTGAAAGTAGACACTCAGGTCTTTCACATGTAAGTTGTAGTGTTTCCATAAGTTTTTCATTTTATACCTGGCCTACTGGGCTTAAATATTATATACAGTGTTTTACTATCAAAAAAGCTTTAGTTGCGCTGTCCGTTTTATCTCTGTAATCAATGTTATTGTGGACAGGTGGGAATTGTTTGCCCAGCAGGGGGCTCACAAACCTCTAATTTCCCATCGACCTCCTCACGAGGAGCTAAACACAGAGTGCCGATACTCTACACACAGAAACCCAACAGTGTCCTGACTCATCTTATATCAGACTTGCGGCAATAAAATAATTCATTTGTTCATACTGATTGAAAATGTCTAATAAGTCATCATTTCTATTGTGCCAGTGGACTGGAACGCCAACATACTTTATTATAATCTGGATATAAACCTTTTGTACAGAGTTCAGTTTGAACTCGATTCCAACATGCGTGTCTATTACAGCCGATATGATTAATCAGATCAGCTCAGTTGGATTCGGGCTGGACATAAACTCCAATATATATATATATATATTAAAAGAAAGTCAGCTTTGATACTCACGGCCCATGTCATAGATGACCTCTGAGGCGGCGAGTAGTTTGCGTCTGTGCTCAGGATCTGCGATGTTCAGCTCAATCAGATGCTTCTCCTTCAAGTGCTTCAGATCGTCCACAGACTGGTAGCCGTTCAAGAGCAAAGTCGAGATGTATTCCTGCGGGGTTCGAGGTGGTATAAAAGTGAGAAACGTGTGCGTGAGTGAGATTGACGTTGGTAAAGGTCAAGGCTCAAAACCGGACCGTCTCAAAAACCTTCATTGCACTAAACAAAATCATGAGTAGCATTGACGAATAGTGTGTACAGAGTGACTTCATACATTTTTAACAGAACAGTATTCATAAATAGTTAGCAGTGTATTATTACACACGGCATATATTGTCATATTATTATTATTATTATTATTATTATTATTATTATTATTATTATTATTATACCATAGCTCTGTTAAAAGCAGGATTCTGATTGGTCCAAAGGTCTTGATTAATTTTCTATAACAGCAGCTGTTATATAAAGCTTCTGGTTCTACTATGTTATCATTTCTATACTTGTATTAGCATTACTTCTAATAATAAACAGATACAAATGTATAACTCTTGATATGGCGCAGTTTTCTGTAAGGATATTTATATAAGGATAGTTTTACAGATGTTCCAAAACATTAAACGTAACTATAAATGGATACAACGTATAATAAGTTGTTTATTAATACGTTTAAATTGGTAATCACTGCCAAACTGCTGTAGCATAAAACACGTCAGGATGCGCCGTTAATGGAAAATAAGACGTCTCAGAGTGGTAACAGTAACGCCGCTTCATCACGCCACAGCATCGTTGATTATTTTCCTATAACAGCATGACACGGTGTTTTTATTCCTCACGCAGGTCAATCTCTCCAGGATTTAGCCATCGCAGAGATTAACGCAAAATTTTGCAGTTTTTCCAAAATGACAGCAGATTCGTCGTAGATTCGGGCCGAGACGCGTCGTGATGACGTCGCGTGATGTTTCTCGGCCCAGATCTGCGATAAATCATTCAGCCAAAGCCCTCGTCGATTCACGTGCATCTCATTTCTCCAATAAACGTCACGGCGAAAGACCGCGCGAAACAATTTCGTGCGACTGTAATTTCGCCAATTCAAGTAGTTTTCCGCAAAAAAATTGAAATAAATAAAAGAACAAAACATTTCCTCAAGTTGCAGCACAGAAGCGAGCGTTTTTGGCCGCAACAATCACGATAAAAACTCTGAGGAATCCTGTCCCGTCTGATAGCTGTGAGTATTACTAAACCGATTCACATTTATACAGTAAAACGTTATCTATTTTAATTTTAGACGCATTTACAAATCCTACGTATTTGACGAATTAGAAGAATTGAAGAATGAAATTTTTATCCGTTAGCAGGGTATAAAGCTCATCGTGTGGTCGGGATGTTTACCTGTAAATGTAATCGCTCTAGTAACTCCAGCAGTGTTTTGGGTCGAGGTCTTTTGGACAGTCTCTGAGGCCTGATCTGTGGAGTCTCTTCCTCTCCTTCGTCTTCATTTTTTTCCTTCTCAAGCAGCACATCCACGTAGATGAACTTGAAATTTCCTACTTTACTGTTCAGCAAGCCCGTCCATATTCCCATAGGGGGTTTGCTTATGATATTGATAATATCGCCGACCTGAGAGAAACGCAAATATTTAGATAATATGCAAATATTTCCTCCTGATGCCAAGTTACAGAGTCGGATACACGACGATGCCAAAGTACACAAAGCAGATGGCGGGCTGACCTTGAGCTTGAGCGAGTCCGTGTCATACGGACTGGGGAAGAAGTCTGTGTGCACTCGGGCTCGTCCACAAAACGGACCCGTGTAGGACGTGTCCTCAGCTCGGCTGTCTGGGTTACCGGACACGTCCAAGCTGCCGGTCGTGGCACCTGAGACAGTAAGGAAGAATGACAGTATGACCGTTACTGTTGTTCAACTCTCATGGTCTCAATTTTAATCGTAATTTTTTACGGATGTGTGAGTGCGTACCGGAAGAGCTCTGTCCACTGGAGAGACTTTCTAACGAGTTACTCGAGTGGTTTGGAGTTTTCCCCAACTGAGCGCTGCTTTCTGTACCTCCTTCTGTTTGTCGGTCTGTGTCGTCACCCTGCAGCAATTCATGAGCAAAAACATCATTTACAACAGCTAAAGGTGGAATAATAATAATAATAATAATAATAATAATAATAATAATAATAATAATAATAATAGCCAAGAGAGTAAATATTCATGGTCATCCACTTATAATATTAATCAAAGTACCAATTAATTCGCTATTAATGTATCCTGAATCTTTATATTTAAAAAAAAAAAAAGTATATTGTTCATATTGTTCAAGTGATCAGATTACCGTACAATGACATCACACGTAAAAATACATCAAGGTCACATGACACAGGTTCACTCTCAGAAGACGTTAGAGTGTTTCCATTTGTATATATTTAACTTAAATTCAAATTTAAAGTAATTTAAAGTTTCATTTCATATATATGTGGTTAAGATGTCGGGCTAGTGATCGGAAGGTCATGAGTTCAAACCCCAACGCTGCTACTGTTGGGCCCTTAACCTTTAACTCTCAACTGCTCAGGTGTATAAATGTAAGTCGCTCTGGATAAGGGTGTCTGCCAAATCCTGCAAATGTAAACTTTCCATATCAGGACGTGATTCATAGTTATAAATGATCACATCCACTACAATCTTATTCTTCAAAACACAGGAAAGTGTTTGCTTAAACCAATAGGGAGCAGGACATTTAAGTCCGTTTCTCGTTGGATCTGTTTAATTACAGGATTTCAGTTGCTGAGTAAAATCGCAGATTTCTATTTAAGATTCAGGAAGTTAAACGTGTCCTCTGACATCATGGGGAAGGTTGCTATACTACTGGAAGTGTCGAAAGCTCATGTGTGGTTCCCTATGACTCACCGCATCCTCGGAACAGGACTTGATGTGCTTCTTGCCTATCCTCATCGTCAACGCGATGGCCTTCATCTTTTTCCCCAAACCGTGCTGCTTGTCTTTCCTCTCCGCTCCTGACTCACCCTCGGCCTGCTCCAAACACACAGCATAATGAATATTGACATCTTTATACAGGCTAGCTGTGCTGCCAAGTGCTGAGTAAGCTCAAAGCTCTGAGCAACGTCCCACTTAATCATTCACAGCGTAGAATTGCAGCGTGTATTGCCCTAAATTTAGCATCTCGATTTTTCTCCTCAAAGCACAGGGAGTTATTTATCAAAGCGTAAATCAAAAAATTTCATACCAGAATGGTTCCATCTTCCTCAAGCCTGGCAGGTGAGTGCGGTTGCCTGAAGCCGTCAAACTTTCCGAAACTGGTGGATCTCTGAACAAGGGGGAAGAGATTTATGTTGAACATGCTAACCACACACACACACACACACACACACACACACACACACACGCGCGCTTATCATGCAAATATACCAGTAATCGATTATTATAATTAGCGGGTCCTTGTTAGATATGACATGTTTGTTTGTTTTTTCTTTTTTAAATTCATGTGTGTGCTTTTACAACACCATTTTCACCACATCAGCAAAAACCCTGAAACGTTTTAACTCATCTCTTATAGATCAACCTGTTAGGTAAAGTAATAAAAATATATATATATTTTTTTTAATTAGCATTCACTTCTGTAACTCCATCTGGAATAGTTTGCAAATACGTGTGCTTTTTTTCTTCTTCTGAATCGTACAAACACAAACCCCTATAATCACTGCTTGCTGATATCATTCCATTTGTAAATAATTCACTATCAATATACAGGTCAACTTACACACATATACACAGACGTACGCAGGTTCAACGTGTTCACTTCTGTATGTCCGTGTAGGATCGAAGACATTTCCGTTCATTTATTTATTTATTTATTTATTTATTAAATAGACGAATCGAGCGTTTTACATTCTAGCGGCTGACCACACCAGTGAACCTTGCTCGAATCCGTACAGTCGCTGTTCGCTGACATGTAACGGGTTGAAATAACATTAAAAACTAAGGTTTTTTTTTGTTGTTGTTGTTGTTTTTTTTTATTTAAAAAAAGCACATAAAGCATTTGATCACACGATCAACTTATTAGTGTTACTAAATTATCATCACTGATCCACAAAATCCATGAAATCTTTAAATCCTATACCCATGGCTCAGACCAGATGGAGCGTCGCATTAATGCTTCTGACCCAAATACAGCAAATCAATGTCATTGTTCTAAATATTTCAACAGCAACATTAAGATTTATCTACATCATAGTAATACATAATATATATGTTGTTGTTGTTTTTTTTTTTCCTTTTATAACACCGATGGAGAATAAGCCTTACCTTTGGTTTGATGTGTTTAGGTTTATCTGAGACATTTGAAGCTGCCCTTTGAAGCATGGCCTTACTTTTGTTCTTAATATTATCTTACGGTTGTATTATTATTTGAATCCGAGCTCGTGTGCTTGACGTTTGAATCTAAAGTGCTAACTGCAGTGGCTCTTCAGATGAGTCTTGCTTTTTGACTTCCTCAGATCACACAGGATGTGGCACAATATGTGTTCTGTATGTTATCGAAGCAGTTTCAGAGGGGAAAAAAAATAAAATAACGCTTGAGTCTGCATTTGCGGTCTGCCTGATAACCACTTCCCAGTCATTTCAAGGAACTTACATAAAGCAAATATGCACACGAGTGACGGCAAAAAAAGAAAGAAAGGAAGAAAAAAATTTCCACAAAATGACTGTTGTGATCCTAGTGAATACAATCCAGAGCAATTATTATCGGTAAAGACACTATTATCGGTAAATGTCCTATAACATTGATATTCATGCCTAATTAATATTCTGGATGGATTTATTGAGGAACTGAAAATAAAGAGAAAAGAAGAAACTTTTGCCCAAGTTACAAAATCTGTTCCCTTTATAAGAGGAACTATTCGCTGCGACGGAGACGTCATTTTACTGAAAGTGTACTTCTCAAATTTCCCAACACAGTGCATTTACATTACAGACCTACTGACAGATTTAGTCCAACACTGGTTTATTATCTGTGTGTCTTTATCATTAACTGAATCTGTAAGCCTTTCAGTACGTCAATTTAATATGGCTTAAAAGTTGCCTTCCCAGGTCTGTACTCCTCACCCGTACATGTACACATTATTCGGCATGCTGTCGATGACTTTGAAAGTTCACGTTCTTCTAAATTGTACAAGAAAACCAGGCATTTTGATTCCTAGCTATTAAGGAGATTGACAAAACTTCCAAAACAAAATAGTGCCTGGACCCCTACAATCGCTGCTTGTTTTCGATTGTGCTGTTTGATATCAGGTTCTTAATTCAATACTCAATAAAAACGCACAAAATCTAGCTGGATTAGTCTCTCTAACCCTGCCCAGACTTTTTCCATCAGCCTGCACACATGTCTCTTAAATAATTCATATTCGTTCTGCAAATCTCATCATTACTGGCTTGACCTATTTCCAGGATTTCTATTCTATTCTCAAAATGGCTGAGTGCAGGGATTTTTATTTTTATATTAAAAAAAAAAACAACAACAACCATATCTTCTCAGTTAAAGTATTGGTGCAACGAAGAGAACCTGGTGAGCATTGTGATAATTACATGTCTCAGTTAGTGTCCTGATATTTCCACCTAACTGGATTGAATTAAGGATTAGTATAGCAAAGCAGACAAAGAAACCTACATAAATAACATGGTCTAAACAATCCAGACATGTGACATCAGACTTCCCAAAGCCCGTAGTCCAGGATTATCAGGGTTTATTTATTTTATTTTATTTTTAGACCTACTTAAAACCATAGAAACAAACAGCACGTGTTAATATTTTTGCTGTAAAGCAAACCTCCCATGCTGTACTAACCCGACACATGGTGTGTTCATGCTAATAATAGCAACATGGAGGCAGGAACTGATTCAAGAACTGATTCTGAGTTAGAGATGAACAGGAATTCTTTTACCTTAGACCATTGTATAATAAGAACAGTTTAATATGTCTTGATCTCTTACAGTAGACCACCGTAGCTCACACATGCCACATGAGCTGTTTGTTTTATAAATATACAGTATATGTATTTATATAAATGAGTGGTTTTTTTTAATGTATTTATTTAGATTAGTTGTACTTAGTTTTAGTATATACACAGTATCTGTATATATATACGTTTTAAGATTTTTAGGATACATTAACTTTATTAAACACATGTATTTATTTTACTCTCACTTCCTTTTCAGTCATTTTGATGATCAAGGTGAGCTTTTGGGGTGACTGCTATCCACCCGCACAGCAGATCAAGTGATTATTTAGTAGGTGGGGGAGTTTCCCCCCAGTGATTTTGTCACCGTGAAAAAGTTATTATTAGAAAGCGGCTATGTAGACTTAGCCCCTAGCGTAGGAGTGTTAACCAATTAACCCCCTACATTTAAATTCCTCACTTTCATAGCTCCATACCTTCAATATGAATTCTATTGTATCCCGTGAATAGATTATAGTGGATATGATGCTGGAACTTCCCAGACTCTTTAACACTGTTTCTGACAGCCGAAGGTTTCTACATTGAGCTAGAACACAAGGCGCATGAACGACACCTGGAAAAATGGAAACAGAAATGAAACCCACAATTATTTTTTTTACTTCAGGTATTTTTTTGGAAGCAATGTTTCTCAATTTTGATTAGATTATTTTATCTCTGTTCAGTTTTTATTTTGTAGTTTTCATTTTTGCCACGTGAACGCCGGAAACAAATTTCAGCTACACTACCCAGAGTACTACGCAGCCTACAAACATGGCTGCGACGGACTTCGACAACCGGCACCAATAGAAACCGTCACGTTCGAGGTCACCATCTTACGGACTACAAACACCTATTCACAATTACAGATTACGTTCCACACTTACCTTGCAAAGTGTGTATACGCGCTGTGATTCTCTCCAGTTGTTACCAAGCCTTTGTATTGTTATACTGGCTTACCGTGCCTACAATAATGCTGCTGTCTACCTGCACTTGCACTCGTAACAGTTTTTCCTTACAATAACTACTATAGCCATGTAATAAACAAATTCTACATTAGCTCACACATATTTCAGGCATTTTATCGTATCTATAATTATCATCAGAGATTTGGGAGCCATTATTAAACACGATAAAATGACTGGGTGTTTCCACAAGGTTTTCAAGCTAGCTGTTATAATATTTTATTAGCAAGGCTTGAAAACATGGTCCTGGTCTAATGACTGTTTTAGATCTTTCTCGACAGACTGCTATGAGTTTATTAGGAGTTCATGTAGATTCTTCAAAAGCCTAAAAAAAATGGGGTGCAACAAGGCTCCATTTTAAGCCCCGTGTTGTTCTGCTGTTTTTGATTTTAAATTAGGGATACATTCAATATTTTCAAACAAATTCGATATCTGGATGTCTGTAAAGTTGTTTTGCTTTTAACAAATGACAATGTCCATTGTTAAAAGCACTATAAAATTCAATTGAATCACCATTAAAACTCCAGCATAACATTAGGATTGATCTATAACCATTACCAAATTTGGCACACATCATCTTCAGAGTAAGCCTCACAAAAGTTATAAAATTATTTTTTGAATAATGCAAACAGGTTACCTGTAATGGGCCAGCCAATCTAACAGCGAAGCTTTCAAACAGGAAACGAGGCTGTTTCTCAACAACGACTTTGCACACTGACACAAAACTTGGCAGACATCTTCTGGATAATGAACGGAGGCTATATAACAAAATCCGTGACAGCAACACCTACTGGTCAAAAGTTACAATAACATGCTAGAAAAGCTTAGATCTAATTGCCATTTTTGCCACCCCTTCCCCAAAATTTTTGTCCAATCTTCACCAAATATGGCTCACGTCATCTTGAGACCTGTCTGAATAAAATCGATATAAGAAATTTTGATATTCAAATCTGTTCTCCTGTAACACGCTGGAAAATGCAAAAAACAGGATGTGAGGGTGTATCTCAGCAATGGATCTACAGTACATATCGTCATGGAACTTGACTACTACCTCTAGTACCATGCTCTGAATGTACACGAGAAGTTTCATGACTTTTCCTGTCATGTTTCATGTCGAGTTTCATGATTTTTTTTCTCCTTATATCACTTGAAGAATTTGTGCTAAATTCACAGGTCATTTTTCCTACAATTCCCTGGAGTATGCTGAAATTAACGAACACCAAGATCTGAAGTTCGAGTGTTCTTCCTGATGACCATCTTGGATTTTGTTTAAAAAAAAAAAGTGTCTTTTTGCTACTCCTCATAAATTTTGTCCAATCATCAGCAAATTTGAAACACGTCATCTTCAGAGTAAGCGTCACAAAAAAATTATCAAAAGAATTTAGAATATTCCAAATGGTTTCCCGTAATCTACCAACAAATCTGATGGCAAAGCCGCCAAACAGGAACCGAGGCTGTATCTCATCAATGATTTCATGCAATAACACAAAGCTTGGTGGGCATCTTCAGGACCATAACCTGAGGCTATGCAACAAATTTTGTGCCAGCACCACCTACTGGATATAAGTAACAATAACATGCTAAAAATGCTTACAACTAACTGCCATTTTGCTACTCCTCCTCCAAATTATGTCCAGTGTTCACCAAATTTGGCTCGCATCATCTTGAGACCTGTCTGAACAAAAGCGATCAAAGGAACTTTGATATTCAAAAACTGTTCTCCCATAACTGACTGGCAAATTTGTGAAAATAAAAATCCTTCTTGAATCCATTTGCCTGTAGTTATGGCTCTGCTTGCCTGTGATACCTTATGCAACAATTGTAGCACATCTATGAATATGCGACTCACAGAGTCTGGGTACTTGGCCCTCTAAAATGCTGCTGGCAGCTTTAATAATAATAATAATAATAATAATAATAATAATAATAATAATAATAATAATAATAATTTATTATCCATCCATTTTCTGGACCCTATCCCAGGAAGCATGTGGCACAAGGTGGGGTACACCCACCTTGCCAATCCATCACAGTGCACACTCACATACCCATTCAAACACTACGAACCCCATGCATGTCTTTGGACTCGGGAACTGAATGAAATGACAAGGGTCATGGTGTCTTAGTGGTTAGCACACTTGCCTCATACCTCCAGGGTTGGGGGTTCAAATCTCAGCTTAGCCTTGTGTGTATGCATGTTATACCCATGCTTCAGGTTTCCTCCCCCAGTCCAAAGACATGTTATAGGTTGACTGGCCTTTCCAAATTGTCCATAGTGTATTAATGTGTGTGTGATTGTGCCCTGTGATGGGTTGGCACCCCACCTTGTGCCCTGAGTTCCCTGGGATAGCCTCCAGGCCCTGTGTAGGATAAGCGGTACGGATGGACAGATGGATAGATGGAATGACAAATCCTGGCAAGAGAGCAGAGTGGAGGGTGGAGTTTAAATACAGGAAGCAGATGTGTTGCAATTTTTTTTGGATTGGATTGAAATGGGATTAGGAGCAGTGGCTCCTGGATTGGCTGGATGTGACAAGTGGCTCTCGCAGATCTTTTACTAATAAAAAATGACAGTAGTTGCATAAAAAAAAAAAAAAAAAATTGGAAACGAGCACTTGAACATAACTATTGTTGTAAATAAGCTATCACTTACACCAGTGGCACGCAGATCAACGCTGGTGATGGAGCGCACCATTCCAGCTTTCCAGCTTCGACCCTCAGCCATGCTGTTTAAGCTGAAGTCCTCAGTATGGGCGTGGTACTCAGTGAGCGGTCGATGGAAAATGTGCAGGCGTGGTGTCCAGGCCTGGAGATGCTCTGTAGGGTTAGTCCAGCACTCATGGATCTGTCTCGGTCTCATGGAAAGGCTGGAATTCTCCGGGTAAAGTGGAATGACGTGTCCATCTCCAGCTGACCATAGTGCCAGTTGTGAGTTAGCTATGAAAATAGAGACGCATTAACTTTTTATTTATTTTTTTTTTATCATCCTATGTATTTCTTATTGGAAAAAATGATTTGATGTAGGTTTTAATAAATAAATAATAAAAAAAAAACAGTGTTTAATCATGAATACCATTTGTTGTGGCTGATGTTCGTGTCTCATGTCGGCCATAATGAGATTCCTGTGTCCTCTGTATGATTCCTGGTACATCTCTTTCCTCTGTCTGTAATGGAGAATGTAATGAAAGCTACTGGTAAGAAGTTGAAGTTTATATTACATATTGTGCAGCTGGTTCTTGTGTAATTTCTGATGCTGTGTTAAACCAAGGATTGTACTGTTTTTACGTGTGAGTCTTAGACTATTTAATGATCAGTTGACCCGTATCAGCTGTAAACCACATACATTCCTACCACAAATGAATCACAACAGATGATTGTACGGAGGGAAAAACCCCCTCCTGATGACACGTGATGAAGGTGGAATATACCCTGAAAGACTGTAACCGCTACAAAGACTTTTTTTTTTTTTCCTGTTGGGGCAGAAGCTTCAATCACTAGATCAATCAATCATGAAATCTAACAAAGCTCTGAGTCTGAGTCGAATTCTTCATTATGGAAGAAATACCGTATGAAACACCAGATTCATCCTGGAATAGAATTAAATTACTGAGTAAAGAGTTTAGATCTAAAAAAAAAAAAAAGCTGTAAGTCATACAGGTATTAAAGTGTAAGAGTCGCTTTTCTTTCTTTCTGTCTGTCTGTTTTTTATTTCTTTCAGCCTGTCTGACTATCTTTCGTTTTCTCTTTTTTTCTTTTTCTATCTGTCTGTCTGTCTGTCTTTATTTATTTATTTCTCTATCTCGGTTTTTTCTTTCTTTCATTCTATCTGACTGACCGTTTTTCTGTCTCTCTTTTCTTTCTCTGTCTGTGTCTTTCTTTTTTTATTTGTCTGTCTATCTGTCCGTCTTTCTTTCTTTCTTTCTTTCTTTCTTTCTTTCTTTCCTTCCTTCTTTCTTTGTCTGTCTGTTTCTTTCTTTCTTTCTTTCCTTATCTGTCTGTCTGTGTCTTTCTTTCTTTATCCGTCTATGTCTTTCTTTTTTTCTTGGTCTGTCTATCTGTCTTTCTCTATCTATCTTTCTTTCTTTCTTTCTTTGTCTCTCTGTTTCTGCCTATCTGTTTCCTTCAGTCTTTCTTTGTCTCTATGTTTCTGTCTATCTGTTTTGTTCTTTCTTTCTTTCCTTATCTATCTGTCTCTTTCTTTCTCTATCTGTCTGTGTCTTTCTTTCTTTCTTTCTTTCTTTCTTTCTTTCTTTCTCTGTCTGTTTCTTTCTTTCTTTCCTTCCTTATCTGTCGGTCTGTCTCTTTCGTTCTCTATCTCTCTGTGCCTTTCTTTCTTTTTCCATGTCTAATTCTTTCAATGTCTGTCTGTTTTTCTTTCTCTCTCCGTTTCATTAATTCTTTCTTTCTCTCGGTATATTTCTTTTCTTTCTCTCAGTCTGTCTGTCTGACTTTCTTTCTATCTTTTTTCTTTCTCTGTCTGTCTGTTATTCCTTTTCTTTCATCCATTCATTAACTCTTTCTTTCCTGTCTGATCATCTCTCTCTCTCTCTCTCTCTCTCTCTCTCTCTCTCTCTCTGTTTCTGCCTTGTGTTGAATACGTAAATGCTCCAATAGCTGAAGATCAGAAAGCAGCAGTAAATAAAGGCGTGTGAAATGGGAGAGCTTGACGTGAGTTAGCGAGTGTTGATCTCATGGTGTGGCCCCGTGTGTTACTGACCCAGGCATCGCTGGAACCTTCTCGCAGGAGAGGAAAAAAGAGTAAAGTCACTCAGCTGCAGCTTATTTGGCATCAGCATCCTGATGTGATTTCAAGTGTAAGTGTGTGTGTAAGTGTGTGTGTGTGTAGGTGTGTGTGTGGGTGTGTGTGGGTGGGGGGATCGTCTGACAGCTTGCTCTGTTCTCTGTGCCTGTAAATCTGCTTTGGGACAATATCCATTGAAAAAAAACAACAACCTGTGATCCAAACAAAACTGAGCTGGAATCTGAGCTGATGCAATAACCTGCAACATTTTACATTACTGACGTCTGCGGCATGAAACACAGGTGCAAGACAGAGACAGATTTCTCTTCCTGACCTGCACAGGAAGCTCGTTTTCTCTCTGGGTAGAGGTCATGTGATGGTGCTTTTCTTTCTTGGTACAGAAATCAGCTTGCTTCATGCGCCTGACTAAAATAACACAAAGCTTAGAATTAGCTGGCGGTAATGATCGCAATGTTATATTTCATGCATATTGTAGAAGAACATGATCGTCGTACTAATTCAGGTATTAAAAAGAAGAGAAAAAAAAAAAACCAAGTAAAATGATTTCTGTTGGTCCTGAAACGAGCTCAGAGTGCACACTGAAAGTGTTGTTCAAAAACACGACGTGTTACAGTGGTTATTTTCAAACTGAAACCCGACCTGAAATAAAGCTGGTATGTGCTGCATGTAAACAAGCTTGTTTACATACATCCTGTTTTATAAGAGAGGCTTATAGAAATCTATCAAATCAAATAGAAATGACCCCAGATCCAGTGTGAATACGTGATAACTGATGCTTTCATCTTACAGATATTTAAAAGGAATATAATTTCAAGAAAAAGAAAGAAAGAAACACAGTCAGACAGACTGAATGAAAGAAAGAAAAAACAGACAGAGAAAGAATGAAAGAAACACAGTCAGAGAGACAATGAAAGAAAGAAAAAACAGACAGAGAAAGAAAGAAAGAAAGAAAGACAGAGAGATAGAGAAAAAAATAAAGAAAGAATGAACGAATGAAAGAATAAGAGACAGACTGAAAGAGAATAGGAGAAAGACAGCCAGTCAGACACATTGAAAGAAAGAAAAAAACAGACAGAGTGAAAGAAAGAATGAAACAGAGAAAGAAAGGCATAGACAGATAAAGAAAGACAGACAGGGAAGGAAAGAAAGAAAGACAGATAGGGAAGGAAGGAAGGAATGAAGAAAGAAAGAAAGACAGATAGGGAAGGAAAGAAAGAAAGACATATAGGGAAGGAAGGAAGGAATGAAGAAAGAAAGAAAGAAAGAAAGAAAGAAAGAAAGAAAGAAAGAAAGAAAGAAAGAAAGAAAGAGAAAGAAAAGAGAGAGAGAGAGAGTCAGACAGCCTGAAAGAAAGAAAGAAAGAAAGAAAGAAAGAAAGAAAGAAAGAAAGAAAGAAAGAAAGATAAAGGAAGAAAGACACAGATAGAGAGAGAGAAAGAACGAATGAAAGAAAAAGAATATGAGACAGACAGAGAAAGAAAAAGAGAAAGACAGCCAGTCAGACACACTGAAAGAAAGGCATAGACAAAGAATGACAGACAGGGAAGGAAAGAAAGAAAGAAAGAAAGAAAGAAAGAAAGAAAGACAGACTGAGGGAATGAAGGAAGAAAGAAAGAAAGAAAGACATATAGGGAAGGAAGGAAGGAAGGAAGAAAGAAAGAAAGACAGATAAAGGAAGAAAGACACAGATAGAGAGAGGAAGAAAGAATGAAAGAAAAAGAATACGAGACACAGAGAAAGAAAAAAGAGAAAGACAGCCAGTCAGACACACTGAAAGAAAGAAAAAACAGACAGAGAGAAAGAAAGAATGAAACAGAGAAAGAAAGACACAGACACATAAAAAAAGAAAGACAGACAGATAGAGAAGGGAAGAAAGAAAGACAATAAGATAAAGACAGAAAGAAAAAAAGAGAGTCAGAGAGACTGAATGAAAGAAAAAACAGACAGAGAGAAAGAAATAAAGAAAGAAATAGAGAAAAATAAAAAGAACAAGACACAGAAAGAAAAAAATTGAGAAAGGAAATAAAGTAAAAACATACATCTTGCTTTATAAGCTCCATTACATTCCACCCCCGAGGGACAGTTAGTCTGAAGGTTCTGGAAAGGGACCTTGAGATCTGTGAGACACTATACAAGTCCAAGTGAAAAGAAAAGTTCAGCATGTCTTGTTTGTTGAAAAAAATCGAGTTGCTCATGCTGGTTTTCTAGTTAAAGCAGAGTTCTGGGCGTGTTAATTCCGCTCGGCACCTGTTTACGGGAAGTGTATTGTTTAAATACGGTACATACCCACGGCATTGTTTTCAGAGGTCGAGTTCGGCTGTGGCCTGCAATGAGCAACAAAACACTTATTCCACCTGTTTTATAGCTGCTATAAGATGTTTTGCAGGCATCCGAACATTAAATGTAACTATAAATGACTAAAAGGCATTACATGTCATTCTTTAATAAATAAAACTTGCGATTGTTGGTAAATTGCTGTATTATAAGGGGAATAAAACACTTTAGTATGTGCTGTTAATTGGGCGCTTTCAATCCCACCCCCCCCCCCCCCCCCCCGCCGCAGTAATTACAATATAATCACATGTATAGTTTGTGTAACTGCACGGCGATTATATACACGGAATATAAAGTAAGACCTACTATACACTACCAGCCAAAAGTTTGGACACTACAATAAAGATTGCCTTGAAGACATTTTAATAAAAGCTTATGGTTGGAAAGTTGCAGGTTGTGAATCACGCCCGTGCATCGTGTTTATCTCCGAGTTAAAATGTAAGTAGCGTTGCTTTTTAAATACTTAAAACGCACGTTTGAATTCAGAATAAAATTGTTTTGTGCCTAAATGAAAATAGTTTCTTTTATTTAGAAGTTAGGAGAAGCATCGTGGAGCTCGGTATGTTTTTAAGAATTGAGGTTCCTTATGAAGCCGGTTGTGAAGATGCTTCGTCAGAAATGTAAATTATATATATATATATATATATATATATATATATTAATGATAATGATAATGAGTGTTAGTTGATCACGTATACATTACAGCACAGTGAAATTCTTTTCTTCGCATACCCCAGCATGTCAGGAAGTTGGGGTCAGAGCACAGGGTCAGCCATGATACAGCGCCCCCTGGAGCAGAGAGGGTTAAGGGCCTTGCTCAAGGGCCCAACAGTGGCAGCTTGGCCACATGAAACATATTAAATATCCCAAAAAAAGTTATGAGTTCTTTAACACCATCTCGGTAAATGCATAACTCCATACAGATTTCACTGTATCATTGTTTCAATAGTAAAAATGCAGACCATCAAACATTATGGTCTGGTTTATCTGTATATCCATGGTCTGGTTTATCTAAATATAACATTATGGTCTGGTTTATCTAAATATAACATTATGGTCTGGTTTATCTGTATATAACATTATGGTCTGGTTTATCTGTATATCCATGGTCTGGTTTATCTGTATATAACATTATGGTCTGGTTTATCTGTATATCTAAAATGTGTGAAGAGCTAAGCACACGTATCGGGGACATTTTGCCTAAAAATTAGAAACAGGGTGATTTAAATCCTCATTCACACTGTTAGGTTCTTGTATAAGATGTACGTAGATCTCGTTCAACAGTTAATGATGTCACATTTTTTCCTTCCATGCGTACTTAAGGAAGGATAGGACAAACAGATAGCTTGTAGGGGGTTTCGATGTGAAAAGGATAAAG
This sequence comes from Ictalurus punctatus, assembly GCF_001660625.3. Taxonomy (NCBI): domain Eukaryota; kingdom Metazoa; phylum Chordata; class Actinopteri; order Siluriformes; family Ictaluridae; genus Ictalurus; species Ictalurus punctatus. The sequence goes on from NC_030432.2 coordinate 22,466,180, forward strand.
GAATCTGGTAAAGAGGATGTGTTTAATGCAGCATTGTCTTCAGGATGATACGAGGTTCTGTAAAGAAATTTTATTCCAAACAATGAATCTATATTCTGAGAGCGCTCTGTGCTAAAAAAATAAATAAATAAATAAATAAAAATAATAAAAACTGCACGAAGCAAATAAATGTACCTTCTTTTTTTCTTTTTGGAATTAGTGGAGCTGATTTGTGAAATATCCTGATGAGGGGAGAGTACAGATATTAGTCTCATGAACAGAGGTGGGAAAAAAAATGTAGCCGAATGAAAATCTCACACAAATAAAAGTGGAAGAAACTCATCAACATGACGCTTGATTAATCCAAGTAGGCACTTTCTGTGAAACGAATTTCTTTTGAACTGAAATTAGAAGTTCCACCACAGTTGACTAAGGTACTGCATATTTGAACACTTGAACATTTTGGTTTCCGAAATGAAGTCGTAGGAAGTGATTCAGCAATCGTGCATGATTACCACAGACGTGGCTCTTGAACACCGAGCGCTGTTGAGAAGCTCAGCAGAGCTGCTGGATCTCCTGGAGTCGGTGGAGACATGCGTCTCTCCAGCGTCCCTCACCACCTCATGCAGACTGTCCATGGAGCCCTCCTGCAGAAAAACACACCACTCTGACATTAGACTCTCAGGCATACACATGCATTGAAATTAGCGAACTGATGGCGAATTATAAACAACAACAACAACAACAACAAGTGTTTCATGTTTATGTCAATGTGTCTGGGTGCAGTTTTCCAACAGCTTCACGATGATGCAATCAATGCACCTTGTTTATTAATCTTTTAGTATTACATGATAAGTGATCCTGACCCGTTCTGCTCTCCGGACCTGCCTGATCCATCCTGATGCCCTACCACAGGATGGAGCTCTCATCAACTTCAAGCTACAGCCTGGAGATCGCTGAGGACGGTACCGCTTGAAGTACCATGGAAATGGTTTTGGACCTCAATTCTACATGGACGTTCTCGCTGTGGTTGCTGTGGTTACGGTTGCAGCGATGTCCTTGGGACTGCGATTACCACGTGCAGTTTAACACTCAGGTCTCCTTTAGTGAACAGTGGACTAGTTCAACAAACAGACTTCATATAAACACCATAATGACCTTTCTTTTACTCTCACACTATCCGGCGTTACCCAGATGAGGACGGGTTTCCTTCTGAGTCCGGTTCCTCTCAAGGTTTCACGTATCTAACATTAGTTAATTAGTTAGAATTCTTATGCATAAAATACACACACTCAGGAGCATGAGTAGGCTATGAACGTTGTTTTCCAAATTTACAGGATTTTCTTGAATACCAACTTTCTTGTTAAATGAGGCCCAAAGTCACTGATAGAAATACGTTTAGTGCGATACTCTCTCAAACATTTAGGAAGGATATTTGTACCAGTGCTATCAGGGAACTCAGTCAAAGTTTTATATGATTTGACTAGAATCTAATTGTAAATAATTTTATTTCATGTTTTATTTTATTGCACAATTATACTGTAAAAATGATATATTAGCATATCGTAGCACTCGAATATATGTAAACAATCTAATAAATATAAGTAGTTTATCATAAAATATTAGTCTTATACATATATTTCAAAATGTAATAAAAAAAAATGTAGAACTTGTTTGTGTTATTTTTCTCTACCAATCACAAATGGTTTGTGATTTATAAAAAGCAATTTCACCAGATTATGCTTTACATGGGTTAGGGTTAGGATTAATAGTTCTCAGTTCCTTTTTCGAAGGCTCACTGGAAACCTGAGGTCACTGTGGGGTTAATGCAGTGTATCCACTATTAATCCTGAATTCTAACAACATCTGAAATTCTGGCATGAAATAGCATGAAATTACTACTACTACTATTATTATTATTATTATTATTATTATTATTATTATTATTATTATTATTATTATTATTATTATTGCTATTATTATTATTATTGCTATTATTATTATTGTTGCTATTCTTCTTCTTATTATTATTATTATTGCTATTATTATTATTGTTGCTATTCTTCTTCTTATTATTATTATTGCTATTATTATTATTGTTGCTATTCTTCTTCTTCTTCTTCTTATTATTGCTATTATTATTGCTATTATTATTGCTATTATTATTATTATTATTATTATTATTATTATTATTATTATTATTACACAATAATTACATATATTATTTATATGCTCACGTTTCCTGCGAGCAGTGTCAGTTACAGCTTTACAAAGGGTTATATTTTCCACCATGCAAAAGCCTTCAGGACACAGGAGTTCTTGGTAACATTACAAGCTGTATTTGTGTCTCGTTAACTTCAGGAAAGAGAGGAATAAGAGAGGCTGATGAAGGAACAACCGTTTATAATGGCTATTACATAAGTGATAACAGGAACTAACTTGTTTTGTGGACTTATAAATACATCCCCAATTCCGAAAAAGTTAGAACATTATGGAAAATGCAAAACAAAACAAAACAAAACAAAACAACAACAGAAAGAGTCATTTAACACTTTTTAAGCATTTGGGCTCTGAGTGAAAACACCAGTCGGTTAAGTTTAGCAAGCGGAATTCGTTTTCCTTATTTTGCGCTTCATAATGTGCCACACATTCTGAATTGAGCATTCAGGAGTGGTTTTCGGCCTCGCCCTTTACGCACCGAGATTTGACCGGATTCCTTGAAGCTTTTAATTATATTCTGGACTGTAGAAGGTGAAATGCTCAAAATCCTACCGATCTGTCTTTGGGGAATGTTCTTCTCATAGTGTTGGATTATTCGCTGACGCATCTGTTGACAGATCGGCGAGCCTCGACCCGTCCTTGCTCACGAAGGACGAGGCCTTTTTTGGAGGCTCTTTATATACTATGATTAGACGATTGCCTCACCTGTTTCACATCACCTTCTTATTTCAACGTCTCACATCGCTGTTAGTCCTCCTAGCACCCTCCTACCTCAACTCTCTCCTGAAGGCCTACGTTCCCTCTCGCAATCTGCGATCGATTACCGACGTTTAGCAGTTCCAACTCAGCGTGGCGCAAGGTCCCTTTCCAGAACCTTCACACTAACTGTTCCTCAGTGGTGGAATGCACTTCCAATCTCAATCCGGGCCGCAGAATCTCTTACCATCTTCGAAAAATAGCTGAAGACCCACGTCTTTCATGAACACCTAACCAACTCATAATAAAAAAAAATAAAAAATTGAAAAAATTGAAAAAATGCACTTACACCTCTACTCTGCGCTTTGATTCTTCTGGAATTCAATTAATAGATCTCGTATGGTAGCACTTCTTGTATTGTTCTCTGCTCGATATATTGCTTTGCTTGTATCTTTCTCATTTGTAAGTCGCTTCGGATAAAAGCGTCTGCTAAGTGAATAAATGTAAATGTAAATGTAGTCCTAAATCACCCCGTCCCAACTTTTTTGGAACGTGTTCCCTGCATCAATTTCAAAATAAACATTTACCCAAAAAAAAAAAAAACAACTAGTAACGTTGCAGTTCAATACGTAAAACATCAAATACCTCGTCTTTATACGTTCAAAGTCGAAGTACATTTACAAATCACTCCCCTTTGTTTTTATTAGCATCTTCAACACCGTCCCAACTTTTTCGGAATTGGGGCCATATAAAAGAGAAAAACTACGCGTCACGCTTTATTAAATAAAAAACGTAATCTGTGGGAAACTGCTCTGGAATAAGAGGACGTGCTTTTAGAGGAGAGTTAATACTAACTCCACTATACACTGGTATCAAATCACCCCATGTATGCTTAAGGTAAATGACGTATGTTGTACAGATTTCATGCCAACGATCATCGTGATGTTTTCACTGTCATTTTTCACACGTCCTGTTCATACTTCACGTCTCGCTTTTTGACCGTATAGATTGGTAACTTGTAGAACATAGTTTCAGCCCCGCCCACTCAACCCTGTGGAGCTGTCTACTCAGGAATTATCCCCGAAATATTACTCTTACACTAGTGCTTCAATCAAAACCATTGACATGTGACAGACTATTCTTGATGGCAACATGTATAATTGTTTATAACAATTTGGAATAAACGTTGTAAGACAAATTGTAATTCATAATAAATGTACCATAATGTATACATACAGATTAGGATTGTAATATGAGAATTGTACTGCTGAAACATTTATGGATTTGTGGTTCGTAAGATTATCATTAGGTGTTGTATTTATGCACAATCATTTTTTAATACACAAATAGCTCCGTAGATCGCGCTCAATGCTGCGGTGTTTTAAATGACTTTTAATGTACAGTTCTTTAACAGCTACGATTTTGAAACCGAGTTAGAATTTATCAGGTGCCACTTCTATATGATTATAACTGGCCCGTTATCTGCTATACGCCCGTCCCATTCGATTCCACAGTTCTGAAAGGGTCGGTTTGACAAATATTCCCCACCTGTGTCTTTTTACGACGTTCAAAGATCGTTTAAAACGCTACACAAGTATGCTTCTGTGATCTCAGACATATCAGCTCAAGCCTCTCTGACACACTTCCTGATTTTGAATGCGTTTCTCAATAAAGAGACAATTCTATAGCATTTTTCTCATTATAACCGCCAGTTCATGACCCCGAAAACGAGAGAGACGGCGAGACACAATAACCCAGTTCATTTGGAGGAGCACAATAAAAGCCCAGACACTAATCTATCCATCCATCCATTCATCCGTCCATCCAATCGTCTCTCTGCACTTTGATCTTAAGCCCACTGAATGATATTCGGCCAGAAAGGATCGGCGCCAGACGTCTTACCAGCGAGAAACAGAAGAGATTCATGCTAGAGCTGTTCTTCAGTTCTTCAGAGGATGACGAATGTGGAGAGTGGAGCTGACAGGCAAACCGAGTGCTGATGTAAGAAGTTCTCCAGGTTGCCCGCCGCACCCGCAGATTAACACCGAATGAAATCCGTCACATAATCCGACAAATGGGCAGGACCGTTTTCTGCTCTAGGATTAGCTCACATGATCACAAGCCCCTCACTCAAGCACTGCCTTTGCTTCATAATAAAGAAGCTCCAGTGGTGCCCTTCGTGCTTGTTAGCTATTAGGGATGTTACCAAATACATTATATAGAATAAACAAGTACACATTGACACTTGAGATGTGCATCAGGACTGGGATCCTGACGGATAAGAATAAAAAGTCACACAAGCTGGAGTTTTGCACTTTCACGCGGGTGTGGGCCAGCTGTCAGATAAAAAGTTTGCGGGACAAAATAAATACCATTAACATGAATATAGAGTGTTCATTCATTCATCTTTAGTAACTGCCTGGTCAGGGTCATGGTGGTTTACATTAGGCTACGAGTTTGTTTATATTTTAGAAAATAGAACCAATTAGATCCCACACACAACTGAAGAACTGTCAGAGCCAGAATTTACACACCATACTGACACCGCTGACATTTCTACTTATATGTCTAGACCACATGTTCCTGTGTCCTGGAGATATGCTTTACATTTAATACAGGTTAACCCCCCCCCCCCCCCCCCCCCATACACAAGTATCTAGTCATCTAAGCTTGTTGTGAGCTAAAGATACTAAATTAAACTCATGCTTTGATTTTCATGAATGGTGATTATAGGAACAAGTCCAATCTAATAGTCTAATTTAATGCTTCCAGATGTACAGTGACTCCAGTTTTCCACTTCTGCAATGTCTTCCTTTTCAGTATTACATTTCCTCTCACGCAGGTTTCGTCTTAATCAACGAAAGAGCCCCGATTCTCCGAACTGCCTTCTGGTCATTTCCTGTAAATTGTAAATTGACAGAGGTGCTGCATCATTTCAAGAGATCGAGGCCATTGGTGCTTAAATCTTTCTCTGCCCAGTAGTGAATGTGCCAAGATAAATAAAGTAGCGTGAGTCTACTGTATATTTTTCATATTTGGACAAAGGTTACTGTTTACAATGTAGTGGTGGCTTAGCCGTTAATCTGGGTTATTCGGGGTTCAAGCCCCGGTGCTGCCAAGCTGCCAATGTTGGGCCCTTAACCCTCTGTGTATCATGGCTGACCCTGCGCTCTGATACCAACTCCCTGGCATGCTGGAGTATGCGAAGAAAAGACTCGTTACAGGGTCGGGAAGGTCTTCCTGACGGCAGGAGGCGTTCACTCCGGGGACGCAGAACTCCTCGCGAGTCCGAGAGAACTCATCAGCTTAACGACGGCAAAGGACGGTAGTGAGGTCCGAAATAGATTCCCGATGTGTCTTCTTATGTATGATGTGGCGCACGTTACATGTGAGGAATAAAACAATTCGGGTTGAGTTGTACCTGGAAAATAATGACTGTTTTCACCCAGACGTTGATCTTTTTTTTTTTTTTTTCAATAACAGCACGTCCTGAAGTGTTTTATTCCTCTTATACCACAGTAATATGCTGACTATTACATTTTTTTTTTGTAGTTATTGATCTGAATACACGTTGTATTTTTTTATCTGTGTATAGATACATTTGATGTTGTGGAACATCCACCAAAAAAAACATCCTTATGTCATAGCAGCTATAAACAGTTGTTCCCTTTCTTAGGCTTGAAGTAATAAGACGAAAACAAAATAAGAGCAGCTTGTCATGTTACCTAGAAACGAGAAACTTTCCTGAAAACTTTCCTCTGGCCGATCCGATCCAGACGTTTACAAAGAGATGACGCATACAGTACACGTGTCCTTACAGAACACTTCACTATATAAATGATAGTATTTAACTACCATTATATCATACAGCCTGGAGATCACTGAGGACGGTACTTGACGGTACCAATTCCACATGGACGTTCTCGCTGTGGTTGCTGGGACTACGGTTGCTGCGATGTCCTTGGGACTGCGATTACCACATGCAGTTTCACACTCAGGTCTCCTTTAGTGAACAGTGGACTAGTTCAACAAACAGACTTCATATAAACACCATAATGAACTTTCTTTTACTCTCACACTATCCGGCGTTACCCAGATGAGGACGGGTTCCCTTCTGAGTCCGGTTCCTCTCAAGGTTTCTTCCTCGCATCATCTCAGGGAGTTTTTCCCTCACCACCGTCTCCACCGGCTCGCCCAATAGGGATAAATCCACACACTTAAAATCTCTACCCTGTGTTTATATGTTTCTCTAAAGCTGCTTTGAGACAATGTCCAAAGCGCCATACAAATAACAGTGAATTGAATTAATCATATTTCAGAGTTTGTTGCGCACTACAGACCACGTTATAAACCAAGTTGATCTAAAATAAAATGGAGATGCTCTTACCAGAGGCACTACAAAGGAGCACAAGGATAAAAGGTATACAGTAGAAGCTTCATGATGCCAGCTGTTCTGAAAGCACAGTTTCTAATACAATCGTTTTATTATCTCTGGTCACACCTCATAAAAAAATCTCCAGAAGCCTGAGAGCAACGTCACGCAACAGGTTTTCCGCATAAACTGTAAGAATTCAGTACGAACGAGGCAGAACACAGGGTCACTCTGGAAGACGTAAACAAATAAGGAGGAAAAGCAAATTAGAGGGATGTTTTCCAAGGTGTATTCCCGCCTCATGCCTAGCATTCCTGGGATAGACTCCGGATTCACCGAGACCCTGACCGGGAAAGGAATTTTTTTTTAAAAAGGTAAAAAAGTGAGCATACTTTTAAGAGTTTAATGTTCTAAATTATGGATTAAATGAAGGTTTATTGATATCGATTTGCATTTAGGACTTCGTTTATTCCAGTTTCGGGTTTAGTTCAGTTCCTTAGTTAAGCTAATCACGTTGCTCCATTACTTTAAACTCATTTCGGGATCAATTCTGATTTTATACAGTTGCTGACATTAATTGCATTTCCAAATTGCCAGCATATATTAGATTAGATTAGATTTTGGAAAAAAACAAAACAAAAACCCAAACCATTGATAATGATTAGCATCAAGAGTAAAATTGTTGCTATTTACTTTGGTAGGCTAGTAAACAATCAGAATGAATCCCAGATCGATGTATTAATCAAATGCTTAGAGTTTTTAACTGCTGTTATTAAGCCGTTTGAAATGCAACACAACTTGGATGAAATGAAACTTAGATCAACAAATCGTTCGTTGGCTATAAACCGGAGTCCTGCAGCAGAACCAAAATAAACTTGAAGGCGTACCCGCAAAAAAAATGGAGAACAAGGGCTTTCGCTTGGAGGTTAACCGAGATACTTTTGATTTCAGTAAGCTGAAACACCCGTGCCAGCACATTTCACTCACACACACACACACACACACACACACATCAAAAATAAACCTCAGACAAAATGGGGACCTCCCTATCTGAGGCAAAGATCCTAGATACAAAGTAAACACAGCTTCTGCTGTCATACACACATGATGCTCATCTGTTGATCTTTTTAATTTAAAAGTTTTTCTGCTTTAGGTTCATGTTTGTTTGTTTTTAATTTAGGCTTCTGGTTTGTGTGATCTTTCAGGGCATCCGAGCACACACCCAGGTATTAAATTCTGTTATTATCAATCCGGGCGCAGTCAAGAATTCGTTTCAGGAAGTACGAGGAAATTTACTAAATTAAATCACAACGTGACGGTTATACACGGTTATACTGATTAATGTGATGTGTTCAAGCACTCTGGATGTCTACGGTAGTAGATTACAATCTACCATCAACTCATTTCTCCATATTAATAACATTAATAAGTCTAGGAAGTATAATAGCTTTATGACCGTTCCATTGACATCCATGAGCTCAGAGTTTAGCTAGCTGGCTAGCTAAAAACATACATTTCAATTGGCTAATCCTGTTTCTCAACATACCAGCCGGCAGCCAATAAAACGCATGCGTGAATGTAACACATTAAAAACATGACGAGTGAGAAGGACAAAAATCGGTTCATTATTTTGACACATAAACGACGTCATTGTTCAGTGGTGGAGTGGGCAGCACAAAAAACATTAACACCGATAAAGACGGACAAAAACGATAAGGGATGAAATAAAGAGATAGAATGCAAGGAGAAAACAAATTAAATCCAGATGTTCTTTTATTATTTAAAACTGCGTGTAATATAAAGATTGCGCCCCGCTCCTCCACCCAAATGTCACTTATAAAATTGTAAAAATTAAACAGATTGGTCTTTGTGTAAGGAATGTCATTAGAGCAAAAAAGGATAAAGCAAATATACGCAAACACATAGAAGGTCCTCACGTTCCACTGCTTTTATTTCCTGCTAATTTCTTAACATGTGGAAATATTTGTATTAACATAAATATATTCAACAACTGAGACATTTGGAATAATGAGTCCCTGAACAAAGGGGGGGGGTCAATATTAAAAGTAACAGTCAGTATGTGGTGGCCTCCAGCTGCTTTAAGTACTACAGAGCATCTCATCCGCATGGACTGCACCAGATTGGTCAGTTCTTGCTGTGAGATGTTACTCCACTCTTCCACCAAGGCATTTACAAGTTCTCGATCACGTCTGGAAGGACACACGATTACATGTAATTTTCCACTGCGAGGACGATCAGCTGTCCCTGTTCCTGATCAGATCCCTGTAGCACCGTCTTAGGCATCTTACATTACAGACATTGCAGTTTATTGCTCTGGACACATCTGCAGTCCTCATGTCTTCCTGCAGCAGGTCTATGGCATGTTCACGCAGGTGAGCAGGAACCCTAGACATCTTTCTTCTGGTGTTTTTCAGAGTCAGTAGAAAGGTCTCTTCAGTGTCCTAAGTTATAGTAACTGTGACCTTAATTGCCTAGCGCCTGTAAACTCTTATTATATACACTTGCATGTGCAATAATTGTTTATGGTTGAGTCAACAACCATAAAAACCATGTTTAAACCCTTTCCAATAAAGATCTGTAAAGCTTATTTGGATTTTACAAAATCTTTAAAATACAGTGTCCAGAAAAAGGGACATTTGTTTTTTTTATGAATGTATATATATATATATATATATATATATATATATATATATATATATATATATATATATATATATATATATATATGTATACAAAAAGTTATCCAACACCTATCACCAGTTTGAAAATCTATGTAATTGCCCACTTAAACTTAAAATCTGGTTGTTCCACCTTTAGCAGCAATAACTGCAACCAAACGCCTCTGATAACTGGAGATCAGTCTTTCACTTACTTCTAGGACTAGGACTTGTTCCTGTGCTTTGGATCGTTATCTTGCTGCATAATCCAGTTGTGCTTGAGTTTCAACTTATGGACTGAAGACTGAACATTCTCCTTTAGGATTTTCTGGTAGAAAGCAGAATTCATGTTTCTCTCAATTACTGCAAGTTGCCCAGGCCCTGAAGCAGCAAAGCATCCCCACACCATCACACTGCCTCCACCATGCTTGACTGTAGGTATGATGATCTTTTTGTGGAATTCGGTGTTTGGTTTACGGCAGATGTAACGGGACTCCTGTCTTCAAAACAGTTCCACTTTCGAATCATCAGTCCACAGGACATTCTCCCAAAAGGTTTGAGGATCATCAAGGTGTGTTTTGGCAAAATTCAGACAAGCCTTAAAGTTCTTCTGGGTCAGCAGTGGTTTTCACCTCGCCACTCTTCCATGGAGGACATTTTTGCCCAGTGTCTTTCTGATAGTGGAGACATGAACACTGACCTTTATTAATGCAAGAGAGGCCTGTAGGTCCTTTGATGTTGTCCTTGGCTCTTTTGTGACTTCCTGGATGAGTCGTTGCTGTGCTCTTGGAGGAATTTTGGAAGGTCGGCCACTTCACTACTGTGACGAATTGTTCCATTTGAAAATAATGGCTCTCAATGTGGTCCTTTGGAAACCCAGAGCCTTTGAAATAGCTTTGCAACCCTTCCCAGACTGATGCATTTCACAATCCTCATCATTCCTGGAATTTCTTTCAACTTTGGTATAGTCTTTATGCAACTTCATGCTGTTCCACAAACTAATGGATGCACCTTTTGACATCTGGCGAGTTTCATATCAAATATCAAATCATAATGATAACTTTGTTTACTATTTATGAACATCATTAGTATATCACAATAATCTAAATAAAATTGAGAACCAAACTAAACCATAGTGATCCAACACCGAACCTTCATAGTACCCTAATTTCACTATGATGTCATTTGGTAACTGTGTATTTTTGCATACTACTATCGTTTTACTTCACAATGCCGTCATATTCGATTAATTAAAGTGCTGTTGAATTTTTTTTTTGTTGTTCGGATAAAAACAGCACAAAAGACGGATTATGCTAATAACTAAAGCGGACTTCAATACACCCTGACGTCAATTTAGCTAGAAGTATATTTTACATAATGGAAGAGACAAAGGAAGCAGCGGTGCACCAAGTTAATATCCCGCTGTAGAAGAATTGGACAGCAGACATCCTATGACACTTTAAGTACTTAAACTTGCCTTCTCAGTTTGACATTAAAGTCTGAAAATGCACTTTCAACAGCAAAAAAAAAAGGAAGCAGATCCTTTCTGCCAAGCACGAGAGGCGCTCCAGTCCACTCTGGCAGACTGAGTAATGAAGAACTGTCATTAGCTTGGCAAGAGTGCATTTCTAATTTCAGAAATTAGATTTGAATTCGTTGTGCACATTGATGGCATTGAAAGTGCTCTTCACTGGAGAGCCTGTGTGCAGTTTCCTTGGCACGCTGTTTCATTACATAAAGGAGGAATGCACTCTCAGGCTCAGCTTGTTTGCTCATTTGTTAGCGCTCTATTTTTTATTTATTTTTTTTCCCGTAAATGATTGAATTATGCGAACAATTGGACAAGGTGAACAGGTATTTAATCAACGAGCTAGATTATGGGTCAGATCTCAGGTCGTACCATCTATAACTCATAACGGAAATTGTTGGGAAATTTAAAACCAGTGGCTGATTGCCATTTGTAAGGGTTTTTACTTCATATGGCAACAATAATTCCTATACACCATGATAATTATTGTCTAAATGTCTTTTAAGCTTTTGGACTCTGAATAGAGAATGAAAAGCATGGGTGCCAATATTAACCAGAAGATGCTGCTATTGAGCTTGCTATCTACAAAGAACTAGATTCAGTGTTTTTCCACTCTTGATAAGATAAAAGTAATCTCCTTAGCACTTCTACAGTTTGTGTAGTAACAACAAACAGTTATCCAGACAAATGCACACCGCACATCATTAGTTAAGTAAGGAATAATACACTGTGTGGAGAATAACCAGTAACACAGTGTTGTGTTAGTGAAGTGTTTCATTCCTCTTGTGCCAAAGCAATATTTTCAATGATTACAATTTATTTTATTTATTTATTTATTTATTTATTTATTTTTTTGCTTATTAAAGAATGGCATGTTGTCCTTTTTAAGATGAACTTTATTGATCGCAAACCGGGGAAATTCCCTCATTACAGCAGCTCAAGTACACAAAACAGATAGGAAAGAATACACATTAAATAGGAATAGAATTTTTTTAAAAATGACTAAAAATATATATACACAACAGGAATCGAAACATGAGAAAAATAGAAGTAAAAAATAATAATAATGCTAATATGTACACTATGAAAACCTCAATGCATGTACAGGTGAATGCAAATATGAATATATACAGATGAGTAACACCTTGTTTATATACAGAAAAGGGATAAACGGATTATTGCACGGTTAACAATAGAGGATGAGCAATGTATCCATTTGCAGTTACACGTAAAGTCCACAAAACAAGTTAATTCACGTTACCGCTCATGTTATAGCAGCTATAAACAAAAAAGCGACGACTTTCACGTGTCGGAAAACTCGAGGCGACTCCGTCCATAAATTCGAAAACACGTAAAGGTCTCCTCACAGACAGACGACTTTACCATATCAACGATTGCACACACCGGACAAGTCTCTAAGCTGTTACTATAGGAATGATAACTTTCGAGAACGAGTGCGTTGATATAAACCTGCGATTTGCAGATGCGCTACTGTCAGAGCTGCAGTTATAGAAAATGAACCGACGCCTTCTGACCGATCAGGATCACGAAATTCAGCAGCACTGCGGAATAAATGAAAACATTAAACCATCGATAACGTCATGACTTGGCCTCAGAGTGAACACAGCTCCAGTAAGCTTACCCCATGAACTAGGCGCGTAGATTACTTGAGTGACAAGCTATCAAGACGCATCACGGTGCTCGCCTATACAAGACTACCGAGTGGGAGAGCAGCAAAAATCCCACGTCATAATAGTATAGTTCTAGATGCCAGATTTTGGGTACAACGCTCCCGTACTTCATCATCAGAATGCCACGTGCTTTAAATATTATCCAGTGGAATTGATTTAGCTGGGATATGAACGTTTACATTAGCTGTAGAAGTGCTGGTGAGATGGGAGAGCGTTCCACATTTACTTTTTAGTTCATTTTGCATGCTCATTAAAAGGATGGACATGTACAAGACTTACAAGAAGTCTATGTGGTACTGTAGTGTCTAGCTAAAAGCTAACTGCTTACATTTAGCTGTGTCAGCTTGCTAGCGATATGTTAGCTATATGTTTTGTTAATATCAAATAAGTGAAATCATCTTTGCCTACATTTGTTTACACTGAATGTTGTTGTTTTTTTTTTTTACCACAATCATCATCATCCTTGGATATAAGTAAATAAAACTAGCTAGTTACTAGCCACGTCTTCCTGCAGCTAATCCTACACGGCAGGCGATCAACCATGCTAGCTCACGTGAGGTTTTTAAGCATTTGTATTTCAGGATGGTTACACGACAAGTGCTAGCTGAATCTATCTGTAAATCAGGCAGCGTTTGCAGAAATCAATATTGCACCATCTGAATGACCGAAGTGAACTCAGACCTGGGCTTTTCTCCCTCGGGGCAGAATGTCTGAGTGGATTCATGAGTCCACTGATGGAAGATGGCAAACTTTTCGCCGCCTCACACAGGGCATATGTTCTGTCCTTGTATCTGAATTTGAACAGGGTTTACCACAGCGAGACGTGGCTCACACTTTAGTGCTGTAAGCTCTTGATATACCTAATCAAATAAGCATCCAGGCGTGAAACCGACCTCCCGTGCTGAGATGAGTGGCTCAAATGGCGGAGAGGATTACCTGATGGATCTCGATTCTTCAAGAGGGGATTGTGTTTTAAGCGATTAGGAGAGGGGTATCAATGAGATCAGGGGGGAAATCCGAGGCAGCCGTCAGATCAGAACCGAGCGCCGTATTCAGACCTCAGAATTAACTCCTAACAAACGCTGCTTCACAGTATTTCGCACATACTGCAAAGAGGCATTTCTCAGTTACGCCCATTTTTGCCCTTGAATATCAAATATTAAATGCGTAATATCAACTCGAATGAGGGGCACTATTACGTCTACGGTCTGTCTGACAGTTTGTCACCATATGCTTTGGACTGTAAAAAACTATGTAATGTCATTCAAGTACAATATCCATCCATCCATCCATCCATCCATTTTCTGTAGCGCTTATCCTATACAGGGTCACGGGGGAGCCTGGAGACTATTCCAGGGAACTCAGGGAACACTCACTGTGTGGACACCCTGGACAATGGTGCCAATCCATCGCAGGGCACAATCGAACACACATTTACACACCCATTCACACACTACGAACAATTTGGACATGCCAATCGGCCTACAACAAGTCTTTGGACTGGGGGAGGAAACCGGATTACCCGGTGGAAACCCCCGAAGCAAGTGGAGAACATGCAAACTCCGAACAACACAGGGCGGAGGCAGGATTCCAACCCCCAACCCTGGAAGTGTGAGGTCAGGTTATATTAAATCGTGCACAATGTAGTACGATGGCACATAAATTAATTAATCAATTAATTAATGAATTAATAATACCTAATGGCCAATTATTCACTACGAAAATGACATCTTAGCAAGTAAAAACATCTGGAATACAGTCGAATGTATCTAGTATTTCCTGGAATCGTTTATTTCTAGAAAGTTTCAAATATGAAAACGTGTAAAAGCATCTAAAAACAGTCTGAATGCTATTCTATTTGATTTATAATAATCAGATAAAGTTGCTTTTTAAAGTTGATAATCGCGACTCGCGCTATTCACGATAACCAGGCCCTATATATTCACGCTATGCTGTATTCGGTTACTTGTAGATGTTTATTCGCATTCTAGTCATCGCTTCCTCACCGTTTTACTCTGAACTGCACTTCATTTTCCTCTCGCTTTTATTCTCCATCACATTTTTATTCATCTCCTGATTTTTCCCCGGGCTTAACGACGAGTGTTTCATTTAAAAGGGAGTGGTCTAGACGTCCTGCCAAGAAAAATACTTGGCAACATCGGAGGTGTGAACTGCACGCAGGTTATTTCAGTAATCTGAATGGGCTGCCCGGAAAAAATCTGAGTAACTCTGAATACGGAGGACTTTCTCGGCTTGGATGTTTACGCATCTTTTGATGCAGAGTTAAGTCACCGTTTCTGAATGCAGTAATGGATACTTGGAAAGATGTATGAAGTGTCGTTAGGCATGTGTCAGTATTGCAGGACAAAACTAGGACAAAATCACTCGAGAGTCGTCCGATGGAGTCATCGCTTCGTCTAGCTTTGAACTTTAACCTTCAAGACTGTATTCATGAGACGTGATCTCTGCGACCTTGTGTACACTCAGTCGTGTCTGGTCGGCAGTAGCTGACCTTTTGTCCTGCTGTTCCCGAGAGTCACGTGGGGCTTCTGGCCTCTCTGCCCTTCTGCTCCTTTTATGGTCCAGCTTCCTCCTGGCTGCCACATTAGCACATTAACCGAGAATAAGCAGCCTGTTCTTCCCCCTGCAGACTACTGAAAAGCAACAGGAGAGCGAACGGGTGCATCTGCATGATGTCAAAAATAAGCAACAACAAAAAACACAGTGTTTAAAGGATACAGCACGTGCAACAAGTGATATTTACATCCAGAACAGCTTCCAAGATTATTAGCACCTGAGAGTTAACGCACAGTGAAGCCTTCCCTGGAGCACCGAGTCTTTTCCTAGGATGTCTAACAATGACGGAGGTTCTTGGACCCTCCTCTAATTACAACGTGCAACATCGAGCTCTTTTATATTCTTAGGTTTGCTCATGCGGACTGTCCTCTTCCGATCAAACCACATGAGTAGTTTCATTGCTTTTGGTCCGGCAAACATTTCCTCCCCGGTTTGGTCTTGTCCCGTATCATACGACAGCAATTCCAACCAGCAGGCGTGAAGGTTATCTCCACATAACGCCAGCAAACTACGTCCTTTCAAACCGCTGCATACACACTCGTGCACACTTAGATGTAAGCGCTATCCGCCCTCTTCTACATACCTGAGCTCACGGACGCCTACGATTGGCTAGTGTCGCTGTGATCGACAAGGGAGAGAGTACGTCATCCCTCCCATCCAGACATCACGGTCAATTTTTACTTTCCTGGCTCTGTGATAGAGCGAACGCTTTTCTGTTGCACCACTCAGGAGTGTGCAAACATTTCTGTTACCTTGGGTATACATTTGTGGTGATTATATTGTGCAAAGATTAATCCACATCCAAAAAACCAGAACCGAAGCACTGACGATGTTATACAGTGGGTTTGGAAGTTTGGAGGCATTTCCTTGTAGGCCGTCCTTAATCTTTTTGCCCATGTGAAGGAAGTTCATTGTGTTTATGGACGTAAAACTCTACGCCTCAAAGCAGCTTTCTATTGTGGTGGTGTTACTTTCTGTATTTCGAGTTGGCGTTAGCCGGAAATCTTTCTTCAAAAAATGTAGGATGTAAAATATATAAACATTTACGTAACTCAGTTTGGGTTAAGGTTAGCCTTAGGGGTGGAGTTAGCACTTTTTTTTAAATTTTTTTAATCCAAGCATTAATATTGAATGCGATTAAAAATCAGTATTTCTTTCTGCTTTTAGTTCACTTCCGTTGTTTATTCTTTTCTCTCTCTCTCGCCCGCTCGCTCTCTCTCGTTCATCTCGCTCTCCCCATTTCCTTTGTCTTTCTTATTATTTATCTCACTTTCCTGTCTTTCTTTCTGTTCATCTCCGTCTCCCACTTTCCTTGTGCTCCCTCTTACCTTTCTTTTTCTTTCTTGTTTGTTCATCTCACTCTGCCTCTTTCTTTCTTTCTTTCTTTCTTTCTTTCTTTGCCTCCCCCCTCCACGCTCTCTGTGTGCTAGCCATATCTATAAGTATGACTGATGTGCACTGAGGTTATGATTTATTAGATACTAGATACTGAAAACACCATCTGAAGTCGTTCGTTTGGATCACTCTGACCTCCCAATGCTTCTGAGTGTCACAGGAAGTTTTTAAAGGTTGCCCATGATGTAATTATTTTTCAAATGAAGAAAAATCAAAGAGCAGGAAGAGGAGGTACTAAGCTGAAAGCGCGGTTCAGGAAGGGGACAGCGGAGTTCACACAGCGAGGGGCTTTCATGTGTGTTTTCTGGAGTGTATCCGGAATGGGCCGGATGAAGGCAGAGCTTTGAGGGAAAGCTGTATCCAGGTGCTCACAGTGTACTCAGAGGCCTAATACTCCTTCTGTTCTCTCTCTCTCTCTCTCTCTCTCTCTCTCTCTTCCATTCAGCACCAGTCAGGGGAGGCAGCTGCATCCTCTTGGTCACATGTGCCTGGTTATTTAGGTGTTGTGTGTGTGGTAAGGGTAGTTAAATTTATCCTTAACATTTAAACAAAAAAATTCTCTCTCTATAGCTTTAACATTTTTCCCCCACTGTGTTTGTGCATCAGCAGGTGCCACGCCCGGAGATCCCACATTGATTCAGAGGAGTGTGCTGAATACGCAGTCCGAACGCCGTGCTGAACGCTGGGGTGGTGTGTGAGGACGAAGTTTTGATAAATAAATGGAGGCATTAAGGGAGAAAGCGGGCCTCTGAAGCCCAGGCTGCTGTGCTGTGTGTGGGATCAGGCAGCTCGAGCCTCCTGACGCCACACGGATGGACGCACTGGCTGCTGAGAGAGGAAAAGTCACACACAGCTCCGGTGCTAATGAGAGAAAACCAGCCAACCGTTCTGCTCACCACAGCACGACAGACATTGTTTAGTCTCTCTCTCTCTCTCTCACACACACACACACTTTTAGTGGTCTACGTGAGCAATACTTAGACATCTGTAAACATATAAACACATTATTTCTTCACTATTTTTCTCAACGTCCGCTGAGAGTTTTGACTGCTCAGGACCGTTAAAGAGAAGTTTTTCATTTCCTGCCCTGCTGGTGACCCGCAGCCTCACGGTTGAAGGTGTGAATCACCATGACCTTATTTGACCTTTAGTGGTTCATGCTGATGTCTGGATGAGCTGTTGCACATTTCAGCTGGTTTTAACACAATCTCACAATCTCTCTCTCACATGCACAAACACGGTTGTCTTTTACAGTTATATTTTTTACAAAGCTGCAATGAGTCTAAATATATAAATAAATAAATACAATTACTTACAAAAAATAGTTGTATTTCATTTAAAAGAATACTCTTAAACGTTACTAAATACGAACTGACAAAATGTCTGTATATGACATTATGAACATAAATCAAGAAATTATATATATATATATATATATATATATATATATATATATATATATATATATATATATATATATATATATATACACACACACACACACACACACACACACACACCTTATAAAGCAGTAAAGCAAAACAGGCCATAAAGCAAATTTTTCTTTCTTGTCTTATGCCAGTCTTATGTAAATAAATGTGCACTGTACTTCCCAGGAGTCTGCTTAGTCTGTAGTTTAATTATTTCACCCAAACACAAGGGATTCTGCAGTCTGTTATTGTACATTCTCATAAATGGGACATCAGTGAATTTTAATCTAGGATTCAGTCATGAACAAGCCATCCAGATTTACCCAAGGATTCTGATACAGATATGTCATTTGTTTAACATCCATAGTATGAGCATCTGAATTACATTACACACCGTATAAACTACCGCGTGTAGTGTACACGGTATTTTAGAACACTGCCCTGCTGAATTGTGGACTCTGTTTGTCCAGAAGGTGTTGATTAATTGTGTAGAACTACAACTGTGACAGTAATGCAGCTACAAATCACAGGTTCCTATTCATTCAATAGTATTTTCTAATACGTTATCATTTCTAGGGGCGGTCGAGGCTCTGGGTTACTGATCGGAAGGTCAGGGGTTCAAGCCCCAGGACTGCTAAGCTGCCACTGTTGGGCCCTTGAGCAAGGCCCTTAACCCTCTCTGCTCCAGGGGGCGCTGTATCATGGCTGACCCTGCACTCTGACCCCAACTTCCTAAAATGCTGGGATATACGAAGAAAACAATTTCCTTGTGAATGTTCCTATGTGATTAATAATCTAAAAAAAAAATGCAGTCATTAATGTGGTGAAGTTTTCTGTAAGGAGATGTTTATTTAATATTCATGGAAGGAGTCTCCAGTGTCAGCGCTTTTGTGACGGTCAGACATAAAGCGGTAATGTTTTTCAGTTTCTCAGTAACAAGCTACAGTCTTATTAATTAATGAATCGGAATGACTGGTTATAGCTGTTCCGGTGTAAGTGATCACAGGAACCCGTTTCCCAGAGGTCCCATAACATTAACTGTAACCAGATGAAAAAGTATGACAATTACAAATGTAATGAATAAAATAAACTCTAATACTTTCCAGATCCCAAATACCGCGGTGTACGAGGAACGAAAGACGTCACAGTGTGCTGTTGTTGGAAAATAAATCCACGTCAGGATGGTAACAGTAACTCTGCTTCATCGCACCACCACACAGGAGATTATTTAGGAACAGTTTATTAATCGTCAATGTCCAGTGTTTTCAAATGTAGAAGACCAAGCAGAGAGAATAGAGCTGAAAGAGGACGAGGATGGGGGGTGGGGGGAGGGGAGTGCGGGTACAGAGCCGATAGCGTCTCCTTGAGGATCTTAGTCAGCGCACTTCATCACAAATTCCTTTTCATCTCGGCATCCTCGGCTTCCGTCGGCTTCCCGCGCTACAAACACGCGCTACGTGATCAGGATGCACCTGCCAGCAGTGGGAATTTTTTGTTTTTTTTAATCCACAATCCTGAGTTTGAATGTCAGTGACGTGCATTGTTTTTGCATCCTTTTACCCTCAAGGTCATTGTGTCCTCCCGTGAATCCGTAAGAGACTGGCCTCATTATTGAGTAACAACAGGCAGTGCTGCAATAACCTAATTATATTTGGCATGTATTAGATAAAGGGCCTTACTGCTTGCTTTCCTACAAGAGGCCTGTTGAAAAAGGAATTTGATTTCCCAGAATACTGCTTGGCCAGATCGTTCCCTGTGTTAATTGGGTATTTCGAGCATCGAGGGTTTCCAGCCAACGCAAAACGCAACCGATGACTTCTCAAAATGAAACATGTCGAAGAACCTGTGGCTAAATCCCTCTCTCGTGGTGCTGAATAGTAATATACGGCATGCTATCAATCAGATCCCGAGTCAATCAGGAGAATACGAAGGCATTCATTGTGGTCGTGACATCTTGGACGAGTTGTAGCATTTTCATCATAGGGCTCTTTAGAGCGACGCGTCTTATCGAGTGGTGAATTGTACCGTTTTGAAAGACGTTGAAGAGATGGACAAGCAGCCAACTCCCAAGTACAGTTAGAGCCATTTCCAACTCTCACAAGTACTATGTGCCCCAAGGGCATTTTTTGGAATCATTTATGATGGCATTAAGGAGAATGCACTTAGGCCATACCAAACGATTTTGGTCTAAAGCCAAAGTCAACCTAATGAATGAACAACAGAGACGAGCATCTAGCAGAACCTATCGATCGACTTAAGTGTCCCACACTTGTACATAAAGAGAATCTTGGTGCATCACTTTAAAGCTGTCTTCACGAGAGTGTGAGCAAGTGCAGAAGTGAGTAGACAGGAATGTGACGAGCTTTTCGTGCTATTCTCCAGAGCAGATGCTTCTACTAGCGGCAGGCTGTAGCTGTGAGACGGCGATGACAATAATGATGACACATCTCAAGAGAGAAAAGGTGGGGAAGAAAAAACACATTACAAGACATGCTGGAATCAGTTTTTCCAGCATGAGGCTGCTCATGGCAAACAAAACAACACGAAACAAGGCAAGCAGAACTGCTTCACTGCTTGGTTGGACATGTCTGGTCCAACAAATAAAAAGTGTCTTAAGTCCAACACAATGCAATATACGGTATATAGAAAAAAAGGGTGTGGACACCTGACCATCACACCCATATGTGCCGGTTGAACATCCCATTCCAGATTTATAAGGGTCTATATAATAACAACCTCCACTCTTCTGGGAAGAGTAATTTTGGGGCATGGCTGTGGGGATTTGGGTTCATCCAGCCACAAGATCATTAGTGAGATCAGACACTGATGTTGGATAAGTAAGGAGGTCTGGGGTGCAGTCGGTGTTCCAGTTCATCCCAAAGGAGATCAGCGGGATTGAGGTCATGGGTCTGTGCAGAACACTCGAGTTCTTCCACTCCAAGCCTAACACACCATGTCTTCATGGAGCTCGCTTTGTGCACAGGGGCATCGTCACTGACTACGTTTCCAAGGACAGCAGAAATCTAATTATTGACCTTATTCTGAAGTTTTTCAAACTTTCCACTGGATGGGATGGGAGTGCTCAAACATCCCACAGAACCAGACGTGATTGGTCAAGCATTCTGCAGACAGAATGCTTTCTTTGCAAATGCCGCACACTCAGGGCGGAGGCGGGATTCAAACCCCCAACCCCGAGGTGCGTTGCAAACGTAATAACCACTACGCCACCGTGCCCCCCGATGCTCATCATGCTACTGAGAAACCACAAACCATGAACTCCTTTGTCCTGAAGACTTTGAAAATATAATTGCAGCTTTACCTTTGACTGTACTTCTGATAAAGCACAGACACTAGACTCCTCATAAAAATGCTAACGAAGCATCTCCTCAGAGAAAATATCACCATATCAGTGACTACACATGTATTTTAACCATTTATAAGGAGGGTCCACAGTACAAGTCCCTGTGCAGGTTGTTACTATAGAAACTAGATCTAGTCTATCTGCATTTTACCCTGATTTGAAGAAAATATGGCTCACGGGAATAAATCAAGGTGCCACTGTCTAGTTTCTTCCCTTATGTTATTTGGATTTAGGGAGGTGATCTTCCAAAGATCAGCTCTTTAAAGTACAAAGCACACACTGTGGATTCAGCCGAACCTGCGACATCTATAAATGTTGTTTCGCTTGTTGGCTGGACGTATTGTATTTTCAAATCATTTTTTATTGCTTGTAATCATTTGATAGAGGCTGGGCTTCGTTTTCATTATGTAATGGCCCTCTGCTGTGGTTACAGTGCTTGTGCAGCATTGCTCAGGTCATGGAAGATCCATAAAAGTTGCTGTCAGAGAATACTTTGGGTCATGAGTGAGATTAGCGCTTTTCTTGTCAGGAGGTTAGTGCTTGAATCATCCTTAAACATCTCAGAATTGTGTAAGTCATATGAGCAATTGCATGTGGGCTGAACCTGACCCACTTCTCTGTGAGTCAGTGAATCCTTCGGTCGTGACCAGGATTTGTACCTCTCTCATATAGCAGGTCCATATTTGAGTCAGTGAATCATTTCGGTCATGACCGAGATCCATCCAGTGGATCAGCGAGTTCAATAGGAACTCACTGTTCTTATTCGGGTTCAATCGGTCAGATGGAGATTTCCAGTGCTTTAACACCAGCGCATGCACTTTAACACGGAGACACAAGATATTATATATTAAACACAACATATGAAATATTTTACACTGCAACTTAATTTATTAAACAGATCTGAACGAGTTATTTATCCGAGTTACTCAGAAGAATCATCTCTAATCTGTATGTGTGTTTAGTAGGAGAGGGATTGTTTGGAGAGGATTTGGGAATAAAGACGAACTGGTCTAGCACGATGGTTTAACTTGTAGTCATTGATGCAGGAAATGGTCCTTGGACAGTTCTGCTAAAACTTTGCTCATATCCTCCACAAAGATCCCTGCATCACGCCATTGATTTTAGTGCAGGAGCTGGAGACACCAGAGATGATGGAGATGATGGAGAGAGTGCAGAAGGTGAGACCATGGACCTTCGTGCTTCATTAAGTAGGACCACAGTGAACATGTGGAAGAGCTGAAAACTTGAAGTAAAAAGTACTGTTGCTGTTAAATAGAAGGAGGAGTCAAGCAAAAAATAGGTAATTTTCCTCTCACAGACAAAAATTGTATAGAAAGAATATAATTATTTGGTCATGAGCGGAGCTTGGTGGTCCAAGAACGCTTAGTGTGTTCACTGGCAGTTCCATTACATGCAAAGACAGCTTTGGACGCTTCATAAGGACGTTGCTACCAATAGGAGGGCAGCATCGGATGACGTGAAACTCATGAGACAGCTACAAATACTGTTGTGATAATGGCGAAATGTAAATGAAATGTCCATCCTAATGGACAGGGGGGAAACAATGTCCTTATTACCTCAAGAATGTTCACGTTAACGTGAGCCTGCTTTCCGCACAAGCCCAGATCTTGCTGAGTGATGACATAAGCAGAACGTAACGACTGTATTTGATCGCAGGTCTACTAGTAGAGGATCTTAATCGTGTAATCGGGCATGGTGAACAGACACATGATCACACAGTCCGATATAGAATTCAACCACAATCTTATTTGGATCATCTCGTACCATTTGATGAGTAATTATCAATAATAATAATAATAATAATAATAATAATAATAATAATTAACAGACGGTTCTTTCTAGAAAGTCTGGGAATGTATGAAATTATTTCTAGACTTAAAGATTCACGAATGGAAAAAGGTGTGGATCTTTTGGTTGTCATAGTAATATTGTGTTCAAAAGGCAATTCATTCATTGCCTTTGAACACACCAATACGCTTGTTTAGGTCATCAAAAGATAACACTATCGCTAGGCAACTGGGAAACATGGACGCTGAGGATGGGCGCTAGCTAATGATTAAGGCTTTAAGTCTTTTGTATGGACAATCTAAAGGCACTTGTGCAAACAAGACCCAGCTGTCGGGATTATCAAAATTTCACTCAGATGTGATTGTAAATTACTAAGACTTGATTAGTACGATTAAAAAGACACCAATTTCACATCTGCTGACCAAACCTTCCGAGTTCTGCCATATCGACAAACGTCAGCACTGCACCAGTTCTCATGAACTCCAAACTATCAGAAAACCGACGTCTAAAGCAGTCGTCTAACGGCACGCATGGGTCGTTAATGTAGAATCTTTAACATGCGCTTACACTTGCACATTTGTATCAGTATGTATCAGTTCATATAAAAAAAAACAAGTTCGGATGTGAGGATGGTATTCACTTGTTTTTAGACTTTTACTTATGTAAAAAAAAAAAAAAAAAAATTTCCCCAACAAGAAAAGTATCATCCAGATGGTATACTATATCATACATCTGTGAGTAGACATTATGCACACAGCATAGCATTCTCGGCTTGCAAGCTAAGTGACATAATTAATGTTAGGAGTTAACATTAGCATTATCCTAGACATTTTATCATAACTACAGGAGCCATAATGCACCATCTTTTAGATACTTCACACATAATTTGGCCAAATCTCAAACAACTATTAACTATACAGTCATGTGAGAAATTAAGTACATGCCATGGAAATTGTTGGCGTTTTTTATTTTATTTTTTATTTTTACATATTTGGACAAGCAAACATTTGAAACAGTGCCTATTAATAAAGTTGATATGCTTGAACAAAACCACAAGGAGCTTTTTCAATCATTTATTCAACAGAAATGTCAATAGATGTGATTCTTCTGTGGGAAAAGTAAGTACACCCTTGGCCTCAGAAGGTAATATTGCCCCCTTTAGCAGAAATAACGTCTTGATTTTTTGACCACTCCTCCATTCAATATTCTTTCAGTTGTAAGATGTTTGAGGGTTTTCTTGCATGTACTACCGATTTCAAACCCCCCCCCCACAACATTTCAATGGGATTCAAATCCGGGCTTTGACTAGGCCATTCCATAACCCTCCATCTCTTCTTTCTGAGCCATTCCTTGGTGGATTTGCTAGTGTGCTTCAGATCATTATCTGTTGAAAGGTCAAATTCGGACAGATGGCTTTAACAGTATCTTCAAGCAGTCTTTGATATGATGCAGAATTCATAGTTGAATCAATGAAAGCAAGCTGTCCAGTCCCTGAGGCAGTGAAGCAACCCCAAACCATAACATTTCCACCACCGTGCTTCACAGTTGGTATGAGGTGCTTCTCCTGAAAAACAGACTTTAGTCTGCACCAAACATGTCTGCTGTTACTGTGGCCAAACAACTCTATCTTTGATTCATCTGTCCAGCGCACATTTTTCCAAAAGGCCTGGTCTTTGCCTCAATGCTCATTGGCAAACTGTAGTCTTGCAAAGGCTTTTACCCGGCACGCCTGCCATGCAGGTCAAATTTGTGCAGTCTCTTTCTGATTGTAGAAGCGTGCACTTTGACACCAACAGTTGCAAGACTTACTAGCAGATGCTGTGATGAAACTTTGCTGTTCTTGGAGACTTCTTTTTGCATTACACGGTCTGCTCTTAGGCTGAATTTGCTGGGACAGCCAGTCCTGGACTAATTGTCAGTCGTTTGAAATCTGCACCATTTGTAGATTATTTTCTTTATTGTGGAATGATGTATTTCAAATAATTTGGAGATCAGACACTAGACATGAGAGGAATATAAATAAGACAGGTTCCACCTACACTCCCTAAGCAGGTTCTAATCACTAGCACCCAATCTTGAACACCTGATTCTAAATTCATGTATTGGGCCAAGTGCAATGAAGTAAAAGTGTATTTCTTCATCAATTTGCATGCCATACATTACCCACCTCTGTACACACCATCATGAATCGACCTTCCTGTTATCAAAAGAATAAACTCCTCTCGGGCAGTGTGAGATTGTCATTGACCTTTAAAAAGGCAGTGACTAATTTAAGGAACCGCCACCAAATTGCATATAGGCCCTGAATGCTAATCAGGCCCTAATTGCAATCCTGCGACTAGTGGAAAATGCAGTGCTTGGCAAATGACAGCTGCTTGATCCTGATCAATACCAAGCATGCTACTATCAATTGCTAAATCAATACTGTTTTACTCGTGCGCCCAATCTTCATGTTTGCTGCAAATGAGGTCTCTAACAAAGTAGGCATGGATGAACAATTTGACCAGTTAATATTTACCCATCAATGGATCAATACCTCAGTTTCCAATGATGAGAAATTGGATATGTTCACAATACTGGTTAGGTCATAAACTTTTTCTTCTTCTTCATCTTCTTCTTCTTCTTCTTCCTCCTCTTATTATTATTATTATTATTATTATTATTATTATTATTATTATTATTATTATTATAAAAACAAAACCTTTTATCATGTAAAAAAAAAATAATTAGCCATATTCAGGATGGCTAATGCAGAATTCATAGTCATGTCCCAAACCTTATGAGCATCACAGTGTCAGCTAAATGTCTTTTAAAGTGCCAGGTCACTGCTGGCATTGGTTACTCTGTAGCTTATTTGAGCCAGTAAATGCCATCTGTGACTGATGGAGAGACATGAGCTGTGAGTGCATTAGCAAGCCTTATGTTGAGGGGGTGGAGGACTAAAGTGTTGTGTTAGGCCTGCACCTAGCATCCAATAACCATTTAACGACATGATGCAGAGCAGCACTGGGACTAAACCAAGGATTCATGCAGGCAGTTTGAACCACTGACATTCTCCAAAATGAGAAGTGGAAAATAATGTTCAGTGCTCTTTTCAAATTTTGACAGGATTTCCGGACTGAGGGGGAAAAAAGAAAAGAAAACCTACACAAAATGTCTTGACACTTCGGTCAATGAATATTAATGTGAAAAGCACAATATTCTTAGGAAAAGTTCAAAAGGTATTTCTAAATGAAGTCCTAATGCATTTTCAATGAACAATGGAAAAGTTGGTTATAGTTCTGGGGGTGTTTCGGTGTGTGGATTAAAAAAAAATGTTTTAGTAGCCATAAGCTTTTTACTGTATTGCACCAAGGTTCAAAAGTTCAAATGGTTTAGGGCTCAACTGATCAAAATTAATCAAAATTAATCCAGTTTAAATGTTAAATATTTCAGTTTAAAATATTTCCAGTTAGGCTGACTGGCATGTCTAAAGTGTCCATAGTATATGAATGTGTGTGTGAGTGTGTATGTGATTGTGCCCTGCGATGGATTGGCACCCTGTCCCGGGTGTACCCCGCCTTGTGCCCGATGCTCCCTGGGATAGGCTCCAGGTTTCCCCGTGACCCTGAAAAGGATAAAGCGGTATAGAAGATGGATGGATGGATGGATATTTCCAGTTAACCACACATTATATGAAACTGTGGCCAATATGCA
The DNA here is from genome assembly GCF_001660625.3 of Ictalurus punctatus. NCBI lineage: Eukaryota > Metazoa > Chordata > Actinopteri > Siluriformes > Ictaluridae > Ictalurus > Ictalurus punctatus. The sequence continues at coordinate 22,493,612 of NC_030432.2, forward strand.
TATAAACTGATGTATACAGCATTCATGAGTTATATATTCAAACTCTCATATACAGTACCCTCCACTAATATTGTCACCCTTGGTAAATATGAGCAAAGAAGGCAGTGGAAAAATTTGTCTTTATTGTTTAACCTTTTGATATATATATATATATTTTTTTTAAACTTGACAAAACTACTCTGCTCTCACGAATATCAAAAAATTGCACACAACAAGTTTATCAACAAAAAAAAATTGTTAAAAATAGGTGTGCAACAATATTTGGCATCAGTATGAATTCATATGAGAAAAATATATTTTAAGTATTTTCCCATAGACAGGTATTTTTTTAGTACTTTTGGGTAACTAGGAACAGGAAATTGTTCAATCCTGACTTCCTGTTTCACAGTGGTATAAATATAAGGTAACACACAGGCCAAATTCCCTTAATCATTCATAACAATGGGTTAGACCAAGGAATATAGCTGTGATGTGCAGAAAAACATTGTTGAGATTCACAAAATGGGAAGTGTCTCACAAGCATTGAAAACGCCCATTTCCACCATCAGGGCAATAATTGAGAAGTTCCAGTCAACTGGAAATGTTATGAATCAACATGGAATTGGACTTGCGTCTATATCGTCTCAACGCACTGTGAAGAGGACGGTTCGAGTGGATAAGAAACCTCCAAGGATCACAGCTGGAGAATTGCAGAAGTTAGTTGTGTCTTGGGGTCAGAACGTCTCCAAAACTACAATCTGAAGTCACCGACATCACCACAAGTTGTTTGGAAGGGTTTCAATAAAAAAGCCTCTACTCTCATCCAAAAACATACTCAAGCATCTTCAGTTTCCAGACACTACTGGAACTTCAAATGGGATCGGGTTCTGTGGTCAGATGAAACCAGAATAGAGCTTTTTGGTAATAAACACCAGAGGTGGTTTTGGTACACACAGAGAGGTAGCCATATGGAAAAGTACCTCATGCCCACGGTTAAATATGGAGGTGGATCTTTAATGTTTTGTGGTTGTTTTTCTGCCAGACGACCTGGACATGTTGTTAGGATACATGGCATCATGGACTCTATCAAATATCAACAGATATTAAATGAAAACCTGACTGCCTCTGCCAGAAAGCTTCAAATGGGCCTCGGTTGGATCTTCCAGCAGGACAATGATCCAAAACATCATCAAAATCAACTCAAAAATGGGTTTACTGACCACAAAATCAAGGTCCTGCCATGACCATCCCAGTCCCCTGACCTGAACCCCATAGAAAACCTGTGGGGTGAACTGAAGAGGAGAGTCCACCAGCGTGGACCTCGAAATGTGAAGGATCTGGAGAGGTTCTGTACGGAGGAACGCTCTCAGATCCCTCGCCATGTATTCTCCAACCTCATCAGGCGTTCTAGGAGAAGACTCAGAGCTGTTATCTTGGCAAAGGGAGGTAGCACAAAGTATCGACTAAAAGGGTGCCAATAATTGTTGCACAATTATATTTTTTTGATAACCCGGTGTTTTGTTTTTAATGAATTGATGTCCATGAGAGCATGGAGTATTTGTGTATTTTTTAAACAAAAGGTTAAACAATAAAGACAACTTTTCGCAGCTTTCTTTGCTCATATTTACCAAGGGTGCCAATATTAATGGAGTGTATTCACTGTATTCATAAGAGGGAAAAAAAGTTAGTTGTTTCCAGACCTGTTTATTTTTTTTAACGGTGCCAATATTTTTGTGTTACCATTACACCCATGTCTTGCAATGTTGCGATGTCTTCCAAAAACAGGAAGTAAGTCATAAATCAGTAACTAGAAAACACAATGCAGAGAACACTGCTCATAATGGCACAAGAAATAGCAAAATACTTCAAACGCCTGTGTGAGCCATTTCAATACACTGAGCCCATGAGTCTGAAACAGGAAACAGGTGTAGTCACTAATTAGGTGAGTGATCGCTGTAATGTCCGGTCTGGATTGGGATGCGGAGTTGCGGTAGCTCCTGTCTCAGTAGTGAATTGTAAAAAGATTCAAATCTTCCTGAGTTTGTAATTGATATATAGTAAAATAATTATAAAAAGAAATCATGACACATGCGAAATCTCAGAAAAGTGTATCGGTAGGTAATTTTGCATCCATCCATCTTCTATACCGCTTAATCATTTTCAGGGTCACGGGGAAATCTGGAGCCTATCCCGAGGAGCATGGGGCACAAGGCGGGGTACACCCTGGACAGGGTGCCAATCCATCGCAGGGCACAATCACATACACACTCACACACACATTCATACACTACGGACACTTTGGACACGCCAATCAGCTTATCATGCATGTCTTTGGACTGGGGGAGGAAACCAGAGTACCCGGAGGAAACCCCCGCAGCACGGGGAGAACATGCAAACTCCACACACACAGGGCCACGGTGGGAATCCAACCCCCAACCCTGGAGGTGTGAGGCGAACGTGCTAACAGCAGGGGTGTACGATCTTATCCGGAAAGGGCCGGTGTGGGTGCAGGTTTTCATTCCAACCTGAATCTACTGAAAGCCAAGCTCAAGTGATTAAACAGGTGGAATCAGTTGTGACTTCTACTTGGTTGGAATGAAAACCTGCACACACACCGGCGTTTTCCGGATAAGATCGGACACCCCTGTCATACAGTATAACCCAGCCCAAGTTACAGGATATAAACCAGGATGAAAAATGTTGTAGTGTTTCTTGAACAAAACTCAATATAGTCTTTCTACTGAATCATTTGGACATGTGGTTGAGATATTTTGATATGTTGTATCTGCTTGATAAAGCTGTCTGGAGGTGACTGCAGACTTTGATCACACCTATGCTTGGACCCCTAGCATCAACTTCACTTAATATCCAAGTTTCTGACAGACTCGAGCTCTCAGAGTGTGTTATGCGGGGTGTACTCGACCCTGGTATGATGCAACGCTTTGACACGTCTGTGAATCTGCGCTGCTACTTTCCTCTATATATGAAGGAGAGGAATTTTGTAAGTAAACACAGAAGTAAACGAAATAAATAAATAAAAGCTTGAACCTTGTATAATGCAAAGGGAGGTGTGGGGGGGAGGGGGGTGCACTCAGTTCCTTACAAGGCAGGACTCACCTTGAGCACAAAGTTATTTTCCTGGAATAATAACGAAGGCCGTGGCAGATAAGGAGCTCTCTGGACAAGGACAAGCTTGAAAATCATGGCATGCATGTATGCGAGTCTGTTGAGAGATCGCCGCTGGTTTAAATTGCAAAGATGGCTGTCAAAATGAATGAGGCGTCTTCGGCGTCTCTTCTGCTTGCCTTTGAGACTTGCAGTAATTACTCATTGAATGAGGATAGGAGGAATGGGGCATCAAACAGGCTGCTGACGATGTCATATTTTTCCAGCAATAACTGTATTTTCTCACAGAGCCTCTGAGGTGACATGGTGGTTATTTATTTTTTTTAACAAGTTGGGGCTACAAATTATGTGTTGAGGCCATGAGTTAATTTTCTTGGGATTTTTTGGCTAAATATTTTCTTGTAGCCTTCAATGTATTATCTTGCGGTCACAATATATTATCTCATGGCCTCAATGTATTATCTTGTGGCTCCAATATATTATACATAGCGTTAATGTATTATCTTACAGCTTCAATTTATTATCTCATAGCCTGAAGGTATTATCTTGTGGCTTCAACATATTATGTCATGTCCCTAATGTGTTGTTTTGTAGCTTCATTATACTATCTCATAGCCCCAATGTATTATCTTGTGGCCTCAACATATTATGTCATAGCCCTAATGTATTATCTTGTGGCCTCAATATATTATCGCATAGCTCGAATGTGTTATCTTGTGGCCTCAATATATTATCTCATAGCCCTAATGTGTTATCTTGTTGCCTCAATATATTATCTCATAGCCTTAATGTTTTATCTTGTGGCCTCAACATATTATCTCATAGCCCTAATGTGTTATCTTGTGGCCTCAATATATTATCTCATAGCCCTAATGTGTTATCTTGTGGCCTCAATATATTATCGCATAGCTCGAATGTGTTATCTTGTGGCCTCAATATATTATCTCATAGCCCTAATGTGTTATCTTGTGGCATCAATATATTATCTCATAGCCCTAATGTGTATCTTGTGGCTCCAATATATTATACATAGCCTTAATGTATTATCTTACAGCTTCAATTTATTATCTCATAGCCTGAAGGTATTATGTTGTGGCTTCAATATATTATATCATGTCCCTAATGTATTGTTTTGTAGCTTCATTATACTATCTCATAGCCCCAATGTATTATCTTGTGGCCTCAATATATTTATCTCATAGCCCTAATGTGTTATCTTGTGGCCTCAATATATTATCTCATAGCCCTAATGTGTTATCTTGTGGCCTCAATATATTATCTCATAGCCCTAATGTGTTATCTTGTGGCCTCAATATATTATCTCATAGCCCTAATGTGTTATCTTGTGGCCTCAATATATTATCGCATAGCTCGAATGTGTTATCTTGTGGCCTCAATATATTATCTCATAGCCCTAATGTGTTATCTTGTGGCCTCAATGTACTAACTTGTGGCCTCAATATATTATCTCATAGCCCTAAAGTGTTATCTTGTGGCCTCAATATATTATCTCATAGCCCTAATGTGTTATCTTGTGGCCTCAATATATTATCTCATAGCCCTAAAGTGTTATCTTGTGGCCTCAATATATTATCTCATAGCCCTAATGTGTTATCTTGTGGCCTCAATGTACTAACTTGTGGCCTCAATATATTATCTCATAGCCCTAAAGTGTTATCTTGTGGCCTCAATATATTATCTCATAGCCCTACTGTGTTATCTTGTGGCCTCAATATATTATCTCATAGCCCTAATGTGTTATCTTGTGGCCTCAATGTACTAACTTGTGGCCTCAATATATTATCTCATAGCCCTAAAGTGTTATCTTGTGGCCTCAATATATTATCTCATAGCCCTAATGTGTTATCTTGTGGCCTCAATATATTATCTCATAGCCCTAATGTGTTATCTTGTGGCCTCAATGTACTAACTTGTGGCCTCAATATATTATCTCATAGCCCTAAAGTGTTATCTTGTGGCCTCAATATATTATCTCATAGCCCTAATGTGTTATCTTGTGGCCTCAATGTACTAACTTGTGGCCTCAATATATTATCTCATAGCCCTAATGTGTTATCTTGTGGCCTCAATGTACTAACTTGTGGCCTCAATATATTATCTCATAGCCCTACTGTGTTATCTTGTGGCCTCAATATATTATCTCATAGCCCTAATGTGTTATCTTGTGGCCTCAATATACTAACTTGTGGACACAAAATATTATCTCATAGCCTCACGTTAGTACGTTAGTATTATCTTACAGCTTCAATTTATTATCTCATAGCCTCGATATGTTATTCGTGGCCTCAATATATTATCAAATCTAACCTTACAGCCTTCAATATAGTATCTTGTGGCCCCAGTATATTATCTCATATTTTAAAAAATAACCATCACCTGTCACCTCAGAGGCTTGGCACTCACCTGGGAGCACACATCTTTCTGCTAAAGCCAGAGATGAAAGCCGTCATCGAGACTTTCATGTTCTCGGCTGTGTATCGATCAACACGGGGATGTGGGAGGTACAGGTGGAACACAACCTATATGACCTCTGATGATATTCCTCTGAATTATATCGTATTAGAGAGGAAAATGATGATGGCTCAAAAAACGGCACATTCGAGTCCAATAGCTGACCCATGTAAAAACCGTGTGTGTAGACAGACACGAGGAGATATAAACGTTTTTCGCTAGACAGAGCGAAAGAGAGGAAGAGGGGTGTGAGAATAAAGGGCAGTGCAAGGTTGCTGACCTGCAGATCATTCTGAGGCTTGTGTTTCAGTGGCAGGCCAAGGTCAGCCTTCTTGGTTTACCTCTGTGGTTTCATCATCTGTGTTTTATTTAGTATCACAAACAAATTGAGAGATAACCTTAAATAGACATCGGCAGAAGAGCTTACCTGATCCAAATGTCACCGTTTCATTTTTCTTCGAGCTGACGTTAAAAAGGCAGCTGCGTTATATGAGCTGTAAAATGAAATAATCATAGAGGGGAATAATTTTGCAATGGGAATGAAATTAATTGCGGTGAATAGGGTGATTGGATTTATGATGTGTAACCACAAGGGTTTAAATACCTGCCTTTTTGTCCTTTACACTGTTAATTAGCACTATCGTATAAACCCAAATGAAATGGGATCTCTTCTAATAGATCATATACTGTATGTAGATGGTAGTGATTGTTTGTTTTGTTTTCTTTCTTTGTTGTTTTTTTTTTTCTCTCCATTTTGTAATACTTCTGTATGCAGTATCCTAATCCAATCTACTAGCAATTGACATAATTGGAATCCTTCACTATTCAGGACTTCCATTATTTCCTTCTCATAGAAGCTTGTCCTTCATGGCCCGAGCCAATTTCTGTGTTAATATATTTTGAAATACTTTCGCAAATGCTGCACAATACACCCAACTACTGTACTATTAACACCCATATACACCACTCAACCCTGACACACAATTCAATTTATTATTGTTTCTTTTGCTAACCTTGCTAACCTAGGACGCTAACCTTCTATCATTCTCTACATGTCCTCCTAACTCTCGCTATAAAGCCAGAGGCCGCTAACCTTCTATCGTTCTCTACATGTCCTCCTAACTCTCGCTATAAAGCCAGAGGCCGCTAACCTTCTATCGTTCTCTACATGTCCTCCTAACTCTCGCTATAAAGCCAGTGGACGCTAACCTTCTATAGTTCTCTACATGTCCTCCTAACCTTCTATCGTTCTCTACATGTCCTCCTAACTCTCACTATAAAGCCAGAGGACGCTAACCTTCTATCATTCTCTACATGTCCTCCTAACTCTCGCTATAAGGCTAGAGGACGCTAACCTTCTATCATTCTCTACATGTCCCCCTAACTCTCGCTATAAGGCTAGAGGACGCTAACCTTCTATCATTCTCTACATGTCCTCCTAACTCTCGCTATAAAGCCAGAGGACGCTAACCTTCTATCATTCTCTACATGTCCTCCTAACTCTCGCTATAAAGCCAGAGGCCGCTAACCTTCTATCATTCTCTACATGTCCTCCTAACTCTCGCTATAAAGCCAGAGGACGCTAACCTTCTATCATTCTCTACATGTCCTCCTAACTCTCGCTATAAAGCCAGAGGACGCTAACCTTCTATCATTCTCTACATGTCCTCCTAACTCTCGCTATAAGGCTAGAGGACGCTAACCTT